>NC_083570.1:450000-505000 GCF_027579695.1 Neoarius graeffei
TCACACTGACTCGCACCACGCCCCCTATACCAGACCACTACCACTGTGTGGTCACACCACGCCCAGTACCTCACACCACGCCCACTAACCCACACCCACTAACTCACACCACACCCAGTACCTCACACCACGCCCACTAACTCACACCAGACCCAATACCTCACACCCCACCCATTAACTCACACCACACCCACTAACCCACACTACACCCAGGACTTCACACCACGCCCGCTAACTCACACCACACCCACTAACTCACACCACACCCAGTACCTCACACCACACCCACTAACCCACACCACACCCAGTACCTCACACCACGCCCACTAACCCACACCACACCCAGTACCTCACACCACACCCACTAACTCACACCACACCCAGTACCTCACACCACACCCACTAACTCACACCACAGCCAGTACCTCACACCACACCCACTAACTCACACCACACCCAGTACCTCACACCACACCCAGTACCTCACACCACACCCACTAACTCACACCACACCCAGTACCTCACACCACACCCACTAACCCACACCACACCCAGTACCTCACACCACGCCCACTAACCCACACCACACCCAGTACCTCACACCACACCCACTAACTCACACCACACCCAGTACCTCACACCACACCCACTAACCCACACCACACCCAGTACCTCACACCACACCCACTAACTCACACCACAGCCAGTACCTCACACCACGCCCACTAACTCACACCACACCTACTAACTCACACCACACCCAGTACCTCACACCACAGCCAGTACCTCACACCACGCCCACTAACTCACACCACACCTACTAACTCACACCACACCCAGTACCTCACACCCACTAACTCACACCACACCCAGTACCTCACACCACACCCACTAACTCACACCACACCCAGTACCTCACACCACACCCACTAACTCACACCACACCCAGTACCTCACACCACACCCACTAACTCACACCACACCCAGTACCTCACACCATGCCCACTAACCCACACCACACCCAGTACCTCACACCACACCCACTAACTCACACCACACCCAGTACCTCACACCACACCCACTAACCCACACCACACCCAGTACCTCACACCACACCCACTAACTCACACCACAGCCAGTACCTCACACCACACCCACTAACCCACACCCACTAACTCACACCACACCCAGTACCTCACACCACACCCAATAAGTCACACCACAGCCAGTACCCCACACCACACACACTAACTCACACCACACCCAGTACCTCACACCACACCCACTAACTCACACCACACCCAGTACCCCACACCATGCCCACTATCTCACACCACACCCAGTACCCCACACCACACCCACTAACCCACACCACACCCAGTACCTCACACCACACCCAGTACCTCACACCATGCCCACTAACCCACACCACACCCAGTACCTCACACCACACCCAGTACCTCACACCACGCCCACTAACTCACACCACACCCAGTACCTCACACCACGCCCACTAACTCACACCACACCCAGTACCTCACACCATGCCCACTAACTCACACCACACCCAGTACCTCACACCATGCCCACTAACCCACACCACACCCACTAACCCACACCACACCCAGTACCTCACACCACACCCAGTACCTCACACCATGCCCACTAACCCACACCACACCCAGTACCTCACACCACACCCAGTACCTCACACCACGCCCAGTACCTCACACCACGCCCACTAACTCACACCACACCCAGTACCTCACACCACACCCAGTACCTCACACCACGCCCACTAACTCACACCACACCCAGTACCTCACACCATGCCCACTAACTCACACCACACCCAGTACCTCACACCACGCCCACTAACTCACACCACACCCAGTACCCCACACCATGCCCACTATCTCACACCACACCCAGTACCCCACACCACACCCACTAACCCACACCACACCCAGTACCTCACACCACACCCAGTACCTCACACCACGCCCACTAACTCACACCACACCCAGTACCTCACACCACACCCAGTACCTCACACCACGCCCACTAACTCACACCACACCCAGTACCTCACACCATGCCCACTAACCCACACCACACCCAGTACCTCACACCACGCCCACTAACTCACACCACACCCCGTACCTCACACCACACCCACTAACCCACACCCACTAACTCACACCACACCCAGTACCTCACACCACACCCAATAAGTCACACCACAGCCAGTACCCCACACCACACACACTAACTCACACCACACCCAGTACCTCACACCACACCCACTAACTCACACCACACCCAGTACCCCACACCATGCCCACTATCTCACACCACACCCAGTACCCCACACCACACCCACTAACCCACACCACACCCAGTACCTCACACCACACCCAGTACCTCACACCATGCCCACTAACCCACACCACACCCAGTACCTCACACCACACCCAGTACCTCACACCACGCCCACTAACTCACACCACACCCAGTACCTCACACCACACCCAGTACCTCACACCACGCCCACTAACTCACACCACACCCAGTACCTCACACCATGCCCACTAACTCACACCACACCCAGTACCTCACACCATGCCCACTAACCCACACCACACCCAGTACCTCACACCACACCCAGTACCTCACACCACGCCCACTAACTCACACCACACCCAGTACCTCACACCACACCCAGTACCTCACACCACGCCCACTAACTCACACCACGCCCACTAACTCACACCACACCCAGTACCTCACACCATGCCCACTAACCCACACCACACCCAGTACCTCACACCACGCCCACTAACCCACACCACACCCAGTACCTCACACCACACCCACTAACTCACACCACACCCAGTACCTCACACCACACCCACTAACTCACACCACAGCCAGTACCTCACACCACACCCACTAACTCACACCACACCCAGTACCTCACACCACACCCAGTACCTCACACCACACCCACTAACTCACACCACACCCAGTACCTCACACCACACCCACTAACCCACACCACACCCAGTACCTCACACCACGCCCACTAACCCACACCACACCCAGTACCTCACACCACACCCACTAACTCACACCACACCCAGTACCTCACACCACACCCACTAACCCACACCACACCCAGTACCTCACACCACACCCACTAACTCACACCACAGCCAGTACCTCACACCACGCCCACTAACTCACACCACACCTACTAACTCACACCACACCCAGTACCTCACACCACACCCACTAACTCACACCACACCCAGTACCTCACACCACACCCACTAACTCACACCACACCCAGTACCTCACACCACACCCACTAACTCACACCACACCCAGTACCTCACACCATGCCCACTAACCCACACCACACCCAGTACCTCACACCACACCCACTAACTCACACCACACCCCGTACCTCACACCACACCCACTAACCCACACCCACTAACTCACACCACACCTACTAACTCACACCACACCCAGTACCTCACACCACACCCAATAAGTCACACCACAGCCAGTACCCCACACCACACACACTAACTCACACCACACCCAGTACCTCACACCACACCCACTAACTCACACCACACCCAGTACCCCACACCATGCCCACTATCTCACACCACACCCAGTACCCCACACCACACCCACTAACCCACACCACACCCAGTACCTCACACCATGCCCACTAACCCACACCACACCCAGTACCTCACACCACACCCAGTACCTCACACCACGCCCAGTACCTCACACCACGCCCACTAACTCACACCATACCCAGTACCTCACACCACACCCAGTACCTCACACCACGCCCACTAACTCACACCACGCCCAGTACCTCACACCATGCCCACTAACCCACACCACACCCAGTACCTCACACCACGCCCACTAACTCACACCACACCCCGTACCTCACACCACACCCACTAACCCACACCCACTAACTCACACCACACCCAGTACCTCACACCACACCCAATAAGTCACACCACAGCCAGTACCCCACACCACACACACTAACTCACACCACACCCAGTACCTCACACCACACCCACTAACTCACACCACACCCAGTACCCCACACCATGCCCACTATCTCACACCACACCCAGTACCCCACACCACACCCACTAACCCACACCACACCCAGTACCTCACACCACACCCAGTACCTCACACCATGCCCACTAACCCACACCACACCCAGTACCTCACACCACACCCAGTACCTCACACCACGCCCACTAACTCACACCACACCCAGTACCTCACACCACACCCAGTACCTCACACCACGCCCACTAACTCACACCACACCCAGTACCTCACACCATGCCCACTAACTCACACCACACCCAGTACCTCACACCATGCCCACTAACCCACACCACACCCAGTACCTCACACCACACCCAGTACCTCACACCACGCCCACTAACTCACACCACACCCAGTACCTCACACCACACCCAGTACCTCACACCACGCCCACTAACTCACACCACGCCCACTAACTCACACCACACCCAGTACCACACACCATGCCCACTAACTCACACCACACCCAGTACCTCACACCATGCCCACTAACCCACACCACACCCAGTACCTCACACCACACCCAGTACCTCACACCACACCCACTAACTCACACCATGTATAATGTCACACACCACACCTCCTAGAGAACCAGAAGGGAATATCACCTCTTTATAATAAAGTTTAGACAAACACGAAGTCATAAATTATTCAAACTTTAAACACATATGTGATGGGCGACAGTCCTGCAACAACCCAATGTGTGTTTATTCTCAGTTTTACTGTCACTTTTCAACATCTTTATTTAAAGCGAGACGGCCTTTCGATTTCATAAACTCAGTGAAATTCAGTTCCGTCTGAAATGTGGTGATTGTGATCTCATCTCATCTCATCATCTCTAGTCGCTTTATCCTGTTCTACAGGGTCGCAGGCGAGCTGGATCCTATCCCAGCTGACTACGGGCGAAAGGCGGGGTTCACGCTGGACAAGTCGCCAGGTCATCACAGGGCTGACACATAGACACAGACAACCATTCACACTCACATTCACACCTACGCTCAATTTAGAGTCACCAGTTAACCTAACCTGCATGTCTTTGGACTGTGGGGGAAACCGGAGCACCCGGAGGAAACCCACGCGGACACGGGGAGAACATGCAAACTCCGCACAGAAAGGCCCTCGCCGGCCACGGGGCTCGAACCCAGGACCTTCTTGCTGTGAGGCGACAGTGCTAACCACTACACCACCGTGCCGCCGGTGATTGTGATATCTGTTTATTTCTGTAATATCTCACAAAATATCAGGCCATTCTGTGGCTGGGAAGTTATTTAATTTGAGGGGATTAAAGCAAATAATGTGCATGAAATCACTCGCTTGGCGCAGTCGAGCAGACAGAGGAAGTCCGTGTGCGCATGCGCAGGTTTACCTTCTTCTGCTTCTTTTGGGTTTTACGGCAGCTGGCATCCACAGTGTCGCATTACTGCCATCTACAGGTTTCCCTTTGAGCGTGCACTGACAGTTCCATCATTCTGTCGCTAAACGAACAGCTGATCACACCGAGGTGCTCGCTGAGCGCCCATATTTATTAGTTTGGTCCTGCGTTTCCTTTCCTTCGTATAGAACATAACGTCTTTTCTTCTTCTCGCTTTCTTTCCGTTACTCTAGTCGCTCTTTCACGTTTCATTCGCACACTCACGCCCTCCATTTTTCTCTCCTGTTTCAAATTTATATCCCACAATGCCTTGCGTGAATGGGGAAAGCCCACCATGGGATGCATGATGTAGTATCTTGTATTGTGTCATGGTGAAGCAGGAAAAAATAGCGGAGAATTTAGGGCCACATGACCTTAAATTCATTAATTGTTCTTTTTTTTTTTAAAGTAATAAAATTGGAAGTCTGTGATTTGAATTCAGTAGCTTTCGGTCACTAAACAAAAATAATCAGGTGTCGGGAAAATTCTTTTTATGACCTACACTTGAAAAATCTGAAAGGCAGTACAGCTTTCATTCTAAGCCCTTCCAGCGTGCGCACACACACATACACACACGTGCACACACACACACACACACACACACACACACACACACACACACACACACACATACACACAGCAGTGAGTTGCTCAGCTCTCTCTCCCTGGTTATGGTGTTCTCCAGAAAGAACACAAGAGACCCACATCTATAAATTGCCGGTAATCTGACACAGATGAGACTCATCACGGGTTACCTGCTGGTTCTACCTGCCTCTGCTCTGTCCACAGCTGACGCTCAACCACGCCCCCGATGCCACAACATACAACCTGTATCTATACATTATAATGTATGTATGTGTGTGTGTGTGTGTGTGTGTGTGTGTGTGCAGGGCCGTAAGGACTACATGGGCGTGGCTATAAAAAATGATAACCTGGTGTTTGTGTACAATTTGGGTGGAGATGATGTAGAAATTCCACTCAGCTCCAAACCTGTGAGTTCTTGGCCTCCTGTGTTCAACCATGTGAGAGTGGAGAGGTAAACGCACACATAGCTGTTACAGTACTTCCCCAAATCAGAAAAAGTTGGGACGGTGTGGAAAATGGAAATAAAAAAGAAAGCAGTGATTTCTAAATGTACTCTGACTTGTATCACATTACAGAACAATTAAATAATGATGTGAAACAGCTGATTGTAATCATGATTTGGTACAAAATCAGTCTCCAGGAAAGGCCGAGTGTTTGAGGAGTAAAGACGGGCCGAGGATCTCCAGTTTATCAATGAATGCGTGAGAACATTACTGAAATGTTTAAAACAATGTTCCTCAGAGAAAGACAGGAAGGGGTTTGGATATTTCACCCTCTACGGTGCTGAAGATCATTAAACCATTCAAGGAATCTGGAGGAATTTCGGTGTGTAAAGGGCTCAAGCCTAATCTGAACCCCTGTGATCTCTGATCCCTCACTGCATCAAGAACCGTCATTCATCTACAGCTGATAGAACCACATGGGCTCGGGATTACTCTGGAAAACCTTTATCAAGCTACAATACGGAGTTACAGCCACAAACACCAGTTAAAACTTTACTGTGGAAAAAGGAAGCCTTATGTTAACTGTGTCCAGAAGCTCCGTCGACTTCTCTGGGCTCGGAGGCGTCTGGGATGGACCATCACACAGTGGGAACGGGTATTGTGGTTAGACGAATCAGTATTCAGGTCTTTTTTGGAAGAAATGGACGCTGTGTGCTCTGAAGAGGAAAAGACTATCACCATCCAGACTGTTAGCAGGAACGAGTCCAAAAGCCAGGATGTGTTATGGTATGGTGTTGGGTCAGTGCCCTTGGTAAAGGTAGCTTACACTTCTGTGATGGAGCATTAATGCAGAAAAGTCCACTGAGATTTTGGAGCAACATCTGCTGCCTTCAAGACGACGTCTTTTCCAGGGAGATTTCAACAAGACGACGCAAAGCCACATTCTGCTCACATTACAAAGGCGTGGCTGTGGAAGAAGAGGGCGTGTCCCTTCTGTCCCCAATAGAGAATGTGTGGAGAATTTAGAAATGAAGAATATGACAGTGACGACCCCGAACTGTTCCACACCTTCAGACCTGTTTACAGGAAGAACGGGACAAAAATAACACCTGAACCACTTCATCACTCGGAGTCTTCAGGCCATAAACAGCTTTAAGTGTCGGGAGAAGGAACGGCAACATTATAAACATTATAAAGTGAGAAATTATTTACTGTCACAGCTTTTTTTTTTATTGAAATAAGTATTTATTTTGAAAAAACAATAAGATTAGACATCAAATAACGTGCTGTCGTATTGATGTGAGTGTGATGATTTATACATTTTCAATTTCAAAATGCCGTCCCAACTGTTTCTGATTTGAGGTTGTAGATGAAATGCATAATACACGTAGCATAATACTGTACCTGTCTCTGTCTCTCAGTCCGTCTCACTCTCTTCCTGTCTGTCTTCTTCTCTCCCTGTCTGTGGGTCTGAGTCAGACTGGGTCGGCATGGTAAGGTGTATTTAACAGTCCCCAGTCAGAACACAGTGGCTGAGCAGAAGTTTATACAGAAAGGGGAATGGGACGGAACCGAGTCTCTGTTCCACCTGGACCCCAGAGACACAGTGTTCATCATCGGAGGAGCGCCAAAGGACATCAAGGTTCCTAACACACACACACACACTAGCAGCTCATAACAAACCATGATGCTCATGAATGTAATGATTTATTTACTCTCTCTTTCATGAATTACATGCTTGTGTGTGTGTGTGTGTGTGTGTGTGTGTGTGTGTGTGTGTGTGTGTGTGTGTAGCTCCCCCCTGCTCTGAGTTTAGCTCCATTTGTTGGTTGTATTGAACTCGCCTCTCTCAATAATGAGGTCATCAGTCTGTACAACTTCAAAAAGCTGCATGGCATGAACGTTGCTGCATCCAAACCCTGTCCCAGGTACACACACACACACACACACACACACACTTGTTTACATGTTTGATACTTGCTTATGTTGTGTCTTTGCAAAAGTCATGATCTCTCTCTCTCTCTCTCTCTCTCTCTGCAGGTATAAGTTAGCCTTCTCTCAGGGTCGTGTAGCGAGTTATCTGTTTGATGGTTCTGGTTATGCATTGGTGCGGAACATTGAAAGGCGGGGCAGGATCAGCGTGGTCACACGGTTTGACATTGAAGTGCGCACAGTGGCTCAGGATGGAGTTCTCCTCCTCATGGTTAATGAGGTAAACACACACACACACCTCAGCGTCACCTACAGTGGTGCTTGAAAGTTTGTGAACCCTTTAGAATTTTCTATATTTCTGCATAAATATGATCCAAAACATCATCAGATTTTCACACAAGTCCTAAAAGTAGATAAAGAGAACCCAGTTAAACAAATGAGACAAAAATATTATACTTGGTCATTTATTTATTGAGGAAAATGATCCAATATTACATATCTGTGAGTGGCAAAAGTATGTGAACCTCTAGGATTAGCAGTTAATTTGAAGGTGAAATTAGAGTCAGGTGTTTTCAATCAATGGGATGACAATCAGGTGTGAGTGGGCACCCTGTTTTATTTCAAGAACAGGGATCTATCAAAGTCTGATCTTCACAACACATGTTTGTGGAAGTGTATCATGGCACGAACAAAGGAGATTTCTGAGGACCTCAGAAAAAGCGTTGTTGATGCTCATCAGGCTGGAAAAGGTTACAAAACCATCTCTAAAGAGTTTGGACTCCACCAATCCACAGTCAGACAGATTGTGTACAAATGGAGGAAATTCAAGACCATTGTTACCCTCCCCAGGAGTGGGCGACCAACAAAGATCACTCCAGGAGCAAGGCGTGTAATAGTCGGCGAGGTCACAAAGGACCCCAGGGTAACTTCTAAGCAACTGAAGGCCTCTCTCACATTGGCTAATGTTAATGTTCATGAGTCCACCATCAGGAGAACACTGAGCAACAATGGTGTGCATGGCAGGGCTGCAAGGAGAAAGCCACTGCTCTCCAAAAAGAACACTGCTGCTCGTCTGCAGTTTCCTAAAGATCATGTGGACAAGCCAGAAGGCTATTGGAAAAATGTTTTGTGGACGGATGAGACCAAAATAGAACTTTTTGGTTTAAATGAAAAGCGTTATGTTTGGGGAAAGGAAAACACTGCATTCCAGCATAAGAACCTTATCCCATCTGTGAAACATGGTGGTGGTAGTATCATGGTTTGGACCTGTTTTGCTGCATCTGGGCCAGGACGGCTTGCCATCATTGATGGAACAATGAATTCTGAATTATACCAGCGAATTCTAAAGGAAAATGTCAGGACATCTGTCCTTGAACTGAATCTCAAGAGAAGGTGGGTCATGCAGCAAGACAACGACCCTAAGCACACAAGTCGTTCTACCAAAGAATGGTTAAAGAAGAATAAAGTTAATGTTTTGGAATGGCCAAGTCAAAGTCCTGACCTTAATCCAATGGAAATGTTGTGGAAGGACCTGAAGCGAGCAGTTCATGTGAGGAAACCCACCAACATCCCAGAGTTGAAGCTGTTCTGTACGGAGGAACGGGCTAAAATTCCTCCAAGCCGGTGTGCAGGACTGATCAACAGTTACCGTAAACGTTTAGTTGCAGTTATTGCTGCACAAGGGGGTCACACCAGATACTGAAAGCAAAGGCTCACATACTTTTGCCACTCATAGATATGTAATATTGGATCATTTTCCTCAATCAATAAATGACCGAGTATAATATTTTTGTCTCATTTGTTTAACTGGGTTCTCTTTATCTACTTTTAGGACTTGTGTGAAAATCTGATGATGTTTTAGGTCATATTTATGCAGAAATATAGAAAATTCTAAAGGGTTCACAAACTTTCAAGCACCACTGTAGTTTTACTTTGAGCAGTCCACATTTCCTTCACTGTGTGTGTGTGTGTGTGTTCAGGGTTACTTCTTCGTACTGGAGATGAGGAACGGGTTCCTGCGATTGGTTTATGATTTCGGATTTGCTACTGGTCCCATCGTGTTAGAGGGGAACCTGCCCAAACTGCAGATCAACGATGCCAGATACCATGAGGTGATTATCCACCTGTCCCACCTGTCTCACCTGTTCTACCTGTTCACCTGTGTGTGTGTGTGTGTGTGTTCTGTGCCCCACCCCCTAGGTGTCAGTGATCTACCACCAATCTAAGAAGGTTATTCTCCTAGTAGACAGGAGTTTCATCAAATCTGCAGAGAACGAGAAGAAAACTCTGCCATTTCATGATATTTACATCGGGGGAGTTCCGTCAGACGTGTTACAGTCACGGTACACACACACACACTCTCTCTCTCTCTCTCCAGTTCTAACTCAACCCTTAAAGATAAAGATTGAAATGGCGTGTGACAGTGTGTATGGGTTTGTAGCTTCACACTGCAGTGTGTGTTTCTGCACAAGGCATCATGGGATACAAATACACCATACTGGCTATAATGCGTGTGTGTGTGTGTGTGTGTGTGTGTGTGTGTGTGTGTGTATGTGAGATTAGGCCTGAGTTCTCCTCTCTGATTGGACTGAGAGGATGTGTAAAAGGATTTCAGTTCCAGAAGAAAGACTTTAACCTGCTGGAGGAACCAGGAACCATCGGCATCAGCAGCGGCTGTCCGGAGGAATCCTTTGTGAGGAGCACATGAGAACGTAACACCCATATGGATTATGTCAGGACATCGAGCAGCTATCTTCTGTTTTACACACACACACTGAGTGCTTTACTACATCCTGTTTTTATTCCAGCCTCTCTTTAGCACGGAGCGTTCTGATTGGCTGAAAGGAGGCAGGATAATTAATAACAAACAGACAGAAAACATTTATAAAGAGAACAGGAAGGGGAGTTCTGATTATTGAAATCATGTTGTGTGTGTGTGTGTGTGTGTGTGTGTGTGTGTGTGTGTCAGATGTCACATAAAGCGTACTTCACAGGGGATGGTTATTTGAGTTCCACAGCAAGAATCTCTCCGTTCAGCTCATTTGAAGGAGGAATGAGCTTCAGAACAATCAAACCATCTGGACTACTGTTCTACTACAGAAATGGGGTATACACACACACACACACACACACACACACACACACACACACACACACAACTGTGAGTTCTCACTCTCTCTCTCTGACAGACGGACGAGTTCTCTCTCTCTCTGGAGAACGGTGCAGTAGTTCTTCTCTGCAGAGGAACTAAAGTTAAATCCAAGAAGCAGTACAGTGATGGACGATCTCACTTCCTGGTCGCTTCCATCAATAAGCAGAAGTAAGAACTTCCTGAGAACACTGAGGAGCATCCTCCTCTTTGCGGCGCTCCTCACTCGTGCGTGTGTTTCCGTGTTTGTTTGTGTAGGTACCAGCTGGTGGTGGATGACCGAGACAAACAGGAGAAGAAGAACCAGGGTTCTGCACCTCCCATAGATGAGGTGGAGTTCTACTATGGAGGAGCTCCTCAGAGCAACATCAACAACTTTACTGGCTGTATCAGTTACACTTACATCAGCAGGTACAGTTCAATTCTATTCAATTCTATTTGTACAGCACTTTTGATAACGGACACTGTCACAAAGCAGCCTTACAGAAACACACACTGTTATTCATACAGTAAAAAAATCCTCTCTTTCTCCATCTCTCTCTGTCTGTCTGTCTGTCTGTCTGTCTGTCTCTCTGCTTCCTCTGTCTGTAGGCAGGACCGTGATATCGAGGCGGAGGATTTCCAGCGTTACAGTAAGAATGTGGGTGTGTCCCTGCAGGACTGTCCTGTGGAGAGACCGCCCACTTCTAAGCGAAACACACGCTCTGCACGGCACGCTCCTGACAACACGCACTCCGCCCCACACACTCCTGCAGCCTTACGCCAGGTAAAACCACACACACACACACACACACACTCGTATACAGAATCACTTAAATCATCACCACCTGATTATTTAATTCATCTTCATCGAAATCATTTGTGCCAACTCCTGGTCACATGACTCATCCAGACATCAAAGGTATTTGTGATGTTTTGTCAGATCATCAGGGACAAACCTGTCCCGCCACAAAGCATTCTGGGATGGAAGGAGGTTGCTCCAGAGGAGGACGTCACATCATGTCACCTCTCGCCCCGCCCACATGTTGAGAGAAGGGCCCATTATTTTAGTAGTGCCAGTTGGCATGAGTATGATGGAATCGCTGAGGTCATTAAAGAGAGGTGAACACACACACACACACACACACACACACACACAGACTTCAAGCTACAACCCCGATTCCAAAAAAGTTGGGACAAAGTACAAGTTGTAAATAAAAACGGAATGCAATGATGTGGAAGTTTCAAAATTCCATATTTTATTCAGAATAGAACATAGATGACATATCAAATGTTTAAACTGAGAAAATGTATCATTTAAAGAGAAAAATTAGGTGATTTTTAAATTTCATGACAACAACACATCTCAAAAAAGTTGGGACAAGGCCATGTTTCCCACTGTGAGACATCCCCTTTTCTCTTTACAACAGTCTGTAAACGTCTGGGGACTGAGGAGACAAGTTGCTCAAGTTTAGGGAGAGGAATGTTAACCCATTCTTGTCTAATGTAGGATTCTAGTTGGTCTTTTTTGTCGTATCTTCCGTTTTATGATGCGCCAAATGTTTTCTATGGGTGAAAGATCTGGACTGCAGGCTGGCCAGTTCAGTACCCGGACCCTTCTTCTACACAGCCATGATGCTGTAATTGATGCAGTATGTGGTTTGGCATTGTCATGTTGGAAAATGCAAGGTCTTCCCTGAAAGAGACGTCGTCTGGATGGGAGCATGTGTTGCTCTAGAACCTGGATATACCTTTCAGCATTGATGGTGTCTTTCCAGATGTGTAAGCTGCCCATGCCACACGCACTAATGCAACCCCATACCATCAGAGATGCAGGCTTCTGAACTGAGCGCTGATAACAACTCGGGTCGTCCTTCTCCTCTTTAGTCCGAATGACACGGCGTCCCTGATTTCCATAAAGAACTTCACATTTTGATTCGTCTGACCACAGAACAGTTTTCCACTTTGCCACAGTCCATTTTAAATGAGCCTTGGCCCAGAGAAGACGTCTGCGCTTCTGGATCGTGTTTAGATACGGCTTCTTCTTTGAACTATAGAGTTTTAGCTGGCAACGGCGGATGGCACGGTGAATTGTGTTCACAGATAATGTTCTCTGGAAATATTCCTGAGCCCATTTTGTGATTTCCAATACAGAAGCATGCCTGTATGTGATGCAGTGCCGTCTAAGGGCCCGAAGATCACGGGCACCCGGTATGGTTTTCCGGCCTTGACCCTTACGCACAGAGATTCTTCCAGATTCTCTGAATCTTTTGATGATATTATGCACTGTAGATGATGATATGTTCAAACTCTTTGCAATTTTACACTGTCGAACTCCTTTCTGATATTGCTCCACTATTTGTCGGCGCAGAATTAGGGGGATTGGTGATCCTCTTCCCATCTTTACTTCTGAGAGCCGCTGCCACTCCAAGATGCTCTTTTTATACCCAGTCATGTTAATGACCTATTGCCAGTTGACCTAATGAGTTGCAGTTTGGTCCTCCAGCTGTTCCTTTTTTGTACCTTTAACTTTTCCAGCCTCTTATTGCCCCTGTCCCAACTTTTTTGAGATGTGTTGCTGTCATGAAATTTCAAAATGTCTCACTTTCGACATTTGATATGTTGTCTATGTTCTATTGTGAATACAATATCAGTTTTTGAGATTTGTAAATTATCGCATTCCGTTTTTATTTACAATTTGTACTAGCTTTTTTGGAATCGGGGTTGTACAATAGGAATAAAATGAATGTAATTGGTGTGTGTGTGTGTGTGTGTGTGTGTGTAGGTCTGAATTCTCCATGTCAGTGAGGACACGCTCGGTGAGGGGGATGATTGCGTGTGTGTGTGGTGAAGGTGATGAAGACTTTATGGCACTCTTCCTTTCTGATGGTAAACTCGTCTTCACGTTTGGATCTGCACAACATGACCTGCAGCTCCACAGCACGCACACACACAACGATGGAAACTGGCATGACGTAAGACACACACACACACACACACACGCACACACGCACAGGCTGTCATTAATGTGTCTCTGTGCAGGTGGTGTTTATCAGAAACGGGAGCAGAGGGGCTTTGGTTGTGGACGGCGTGTTGGTGATGGAGGATAAAATTCAGAGTGGTAACTTCACCCTGAACCTGCAGGCTCCTCTGTACGTGGGCAGCGTTCCAGCTGGACGCATCAGCAAGAAGATAAAGGTGCACACACACCTGCTACGCCCACTCATTACTGTCGAGCTCATTGTCTTTTCTGTCTGTGTGCTTACACTGTCTGTATAATGATGACGTGTGTAATGGGCGTGTCTTCAGTCACAGACTTTCACACACGGTGTAGTGCACTGATATTTATAAGTACACTCGGCACAGGATATACACACACCGTATATTTATTGCTTTTACTGTCGTGTGTGTAGGTGAGGTCTGGGTTCTCAGGGTGTGTGAAAGATCTCCGTCTGAACGGCCGCGTCCTCTCGTCTGTCCCTCGCGGTGTCGGGGTGACGCCGTGTTTAAAGGGAGAGAGTGAAGCTGGAGTGTTTTTCTTTCAGGAAGGAGGATACACAGTACTGGGTAACACACATACACACACTCTCTCGTTACCACACCCACTCTCTTCTCTTCACCACGCCCATTCTGTTTTGATTCGCAGACCACTCCGTCAGTGTGGGTGGGAAGTTGGAAGTGGTGATGGAGCTCCGCCCCCGTGTGGCCTCAGCACTGTTACTGCACTTCTACATCACCTCTGAGGACAACCTCAGTGTCTACCTGCAGCACAGCCAGGTGAGAGCCACACCCACTCCCATTCAACCAATTACCTCTGTCTCGCTCCCAGGTGTGCCCTCGATCCTTTCTTTCCTAATCTGTTTTCGTGTGTGTGTGTGTCCCCCCGCAGGTGTTTGTGCAGGTGAATAATGAGACGTACACGACGACTGTTTCCCCTCAAGGCAGCATATGTGATGGCAACTGGCACAGGGTCAAAGGTCAGAGGTCACACTGTGTGCGCATCAATAAAGCAATGCATAGTGCGTGAATAACACTAATGTGTGTGTGTGTAGTGGTGAGGGACAGCAGTGGACTGAGGTTGGATGTGGACGGCGAGCAGAGGTGTGTAATGAGGAAGAGCTTTCCACAGAACACACGCAGTGTGTTGGTGCCAGTTTTCATTGGAGGAGCACCAGGTCAGTCACACACACACACACTAGCAATAGAAAACTTACACACGCTTATTGGTGTGCATCTACAAACATACAGATGTGTTGGTTGCCATGGTTACTCTGTGTGTGTGTGTGTGTGTGTGTGTGTGAATGTTTTTGATCACACCTCCAGAAGACATCGCACTTCCTGTTAACGTGAAGATGAAGAAGAGCTACACAGGCTGTGTGAGGAGCCTGTCCATCAACCAGCACACCGTTAACTTCAAACACGCACGCATTAACGGAGTCGTTAGTGTAGACAGCTGTCCTGTGGTCTGATGATGTCATCACAGGAAATTACATCACAACCCCCCATCACCTGTACTGTGTACGCTAGTTAATTCATTCATATTATAAACTGCCATGTAAACCCCACACACACACAAAACACCGTTTCCCTCGCTAGTCCCCTTCCTTTCTAGTCTCCAGCCTCGACAGCGTCATGTTCCCTACAACAGGAGTGGACACTAATGAGAGCAGAGCATTTTTTAACGATTTTCCACCAGGAGACCAACCGGTCTGGGCAATACAATCACAGGCCCCAGAGTCCATGCGGCTGCACCACTGCGGGATATTCTGTGATGCAAAATGGTTCACCAATCACCATCCAGACAAACACACTCCAGTGACTACACAGCTATCAGGAGCAATTACCAAGCACTAATGTTATGCCAAATACCAAACCAAATTTTAGTTTTGTTTTTCTTAACTAACATGATCTTCGTTTTCCTTGTTAAATGTATACTTACATGGTACTTGGTTAATTAATTGCAACTGATTGAACCAAATGATAAGACATGACTTGGTTTAAAATTTGGTCTCCCAGTGAAGCTGGTTTGGCTTTGACTAGGAGACCAAATCTGGCCGCTGGGAGACCATTTGGTCTCCCAGGAACTATGTTAAAAATGCTCTGGATGAGAGTGGGACATGGTCACATGACTACAGCATCTCATCTCATCTCATTATCTCTAGCCGCTTTATCCTTCTACAGGGTCACAGGCGAGCTGGATCCTATCCCAGCTGACTACGGGCGAAAGGCGGGGTTCACCCTGGACAAGTCGCCAGGTCATCACAGGGCTGACACATAGACACAGACAACCATTCACACTCACATTCACACCTACGCTCAATTTAGAGTCACCAGTTAACCTAACCTGCATGTCTTTGGACTGTGGGGGAAACCGGAGCACCCGGAGGAAACCCACGCGGACACTGGGAGAACATGCAAACTCTGTACAGAAAGGCCCTCGCCGGCCACGGGGCTCGAACCCAGGACCTTCTTGCTGTGAGGCGGCAGCGCTAACCACTACACCACCGTGCCGCCCCACCTGACATCCATTTCTGTTTATTTACTTATTAATCTCTCAACTTATTATTTCATATTCATACTTCATTTTGTCCCTTTTAAAAAATAAATAAGTACAATTTTAATAAAACTGTCTGTGGTCTGTAGTTCTGAGTGTGTGTTTGCTTATTTATTTATAATACGAACAAAATGATCTGCCAATAGAAAAAAAACAGGTAATGCTTGAAATAAAAATGTAAAGAGTAAAATCTTACTGTAAAAAAAAAAAAAAATCTGATATTTGGTTTAGTGTAATCCTCAAGCTTCCTGAATCCAAATCAAGTTCAAGTCAACTTTATCGTCAATAATGCCATCTGTGCAGGACATACAGAGAACTGAAATTGCGTTTCCCTCTTATCCGCAGTGCAAACAGTAATAAACATGAAATATAAAATATAGGTACAAGATATAAACTATAAAAAGAGAAAAGGGGGGAACGGGGGGTGTTACACACACAAGCTAAAGCTATCTCAGAAAAGACAAGACGGTGGCAATCCAGAAAGTGCAAATGTGGCAGTGTGAACAGAATTAACGGTATAAATTTAAATGTGACGAACGACAATATAAACAGAATGAACAACGTAAACGGGAACAGCAGTTTGACAGTATAGTAATTATCAGTATAAATATAAATATAAATAAATAAATGGCAGTATGAGCAGAATTTTCAGTGTAAGTATAAAGATATGTAAAAAGTGTAAACAGTTTCTATATAGTGCAATTAACTTAAAAAAGCCCGTGTAGACAGTATTGCAAACAGTTTGAACATAGTGCAATTGAATTCCGTTACAGTTCGTTAAAGTGGCTGGTGGCATTTGGTTTGTGTATTAAGGGAAGGGGGTACTGGCCTGGGAGGGAGTTCAGCATCCTGACGGCTTGGTGGATGAAGCTGTCTCTCAGTCTGCTGGTTCTCGCCCGGAGGCTTCTCGTTCTCCTCCCAGAAGGCAGGAGGCTGAAGAAGTGGTGGTTGGGATGGGTGGAGTCGCCCGCAATGCTGAGTGTTCTGCGGGCCAGGCGTGTGTTGTAAATATCCTGAAGGGAGGGTAGAGGGACACCGATGATCTTCTCAGCTGCTCTCACTATGCGCTGCAGGGTCTTCCGGCAGGATGCAGTACAGCCGCCGTACCACACAGTGATGCAGCTGGTCAGGATGCTCTCGATGGTTCTGCGGTAGAAGGTCTGCATGATAGGGGCTGGTGCTCTAGCTCTTTTCAGTCTGCGGAGGAAGTAGAGGTGCTGCTGAGCTTTCCTGGCCAGCGATGCGGTGTTGCTGCTCCAGGAGAGATCCTCGGTGAGGTACACACCCAGGAACTTGATGCTGCTCACTCTCTCCACAGCAGCACCATTGATGGTCAGTGGAGGATGCTGGGTGGAGGCTCTCCGGAAGTCGACAACCATCTCCTTCGTCTTCTCCACATTAAGAGAGAGATTGTTGTCTCTGCACCACGCAGCCAGTTGGCTCACCTCGTCCCTGTAGTATGACTCGTCATTGTTGTTAATGAGTCCCACCACAGTCGTGTCATCCACAAACTTGATGAAGAGGTTGCTGTCGTGTGTTGGTGTGCAGTCGTGGGTCAGCAGGGTGAAGAGAAGGGGGCTGAGCACACATCCTTGAGGGGCCCCTGTGTTCAGTATGATGGTGCTGGATGTGTTGCTGCCGACCCGGACTGCCTGTGGTCTTCCGGTCAGAAAGTCCAGCAACCAGTTGCAGAGGGAGGTGTTTAGTCCTAGACAGTCCAGTTTCTGTATCAGCTGCTGGGGGATGATTGTGTTAAATGCTGAACTAAAGTCTAAGAACAGCATCCGCATGCAAGAGTCTTTAGTGTCCAGGTGAGTGAGAGCTGAGTGGAGAGCGGTGGAGATTGCATCATCAGTGGACCGATTGGCCCGATATGCAAATTGGTACGGGTCCATGGAGGGAGGGAGGATGGATTTGATGTGCTGCATGACTAACCACTCGAAGCACTTCATAATGATGGGGGTCAGTGCCACAGGGCGGTAGTCGTTGAAGCAGGATGGAGAGGCCTTCTTTGGAACAGGGATGATGGTGGTGCTCTTGAAGCAGGTGGGAACAACAGCTTGGCTCAGGGAGGTGTTGAAGATGTCTGTGAGCACTTCTGTGAGCTCCTTTGCACAGTCCTTTAGCACACGACCTGGAATGTTGTCAGGTCCTACAGCTTTGCGGGTGTTGATCCTGGAGAGGGATCTCCTCACACTTGGCTCGAGACAGGGACAGCACCTGGTCATCCAGAAGGGGTGGTGTCTTCTGTGTAGGCATGCTGTTGTTGGCTTCAAACCATCCAAAGAAGTTGTTTAGACTGTTCAGCAGAGTGATGTCCTTGTCACAGGTCTGTGGTTGAGGTTTATAGTCCGTGATGGTCTGTATCCCCTGCCACAGTCCTGTAAACACTACAGATTCCTTTATAATGTACATCATCCACCACAAAACCATCTGAATAGCTGGTGTTCACTGATTACTGTACTGTGGGTTTGTGGAGTTAGTGTAACGTAGCTACAGGAGAGAACACCGAGTACACCTGGACAAACCCACAATGCACTGCAGCAGGTTAACATCAAAACGATGAAGCGAAATGTGTTTACAGGGCGAGAGGGCAGGACACGGCCTACGTCAAGGCCACAGGTCAAGCACAGGCAAATATCATTTTAAAATAAAGTACAACCCCGATTCCAAAAAAGTTGGGACAAAGTACAAATTGTAAATAAAAACGGAATGCAATAATTTACAAATCTCAAAAACTGATATTGTATTCACAATAGAACATAGACAACATATCAAATGTCGAAAGTGAGACATTTTGAAATTTCATGCCAAATATTGGCTCATTTGAAATTTCATGACAGCAACACATCTCAAAAAAGTTGGGACAGGGGCAATAAGAGGCTGGAAAAGTTAAAGGTACAAAAAAGGAACAGCTGGAGGACCAAACTGCAACTCATTAGGTCAATTGGCAATAGGTCATTAACATGACTGGGTATAAAAAGAGCATCTTGGAGTGGCAGCGGCTCTCAGAAGTAAAGATGGGAAGAGGATCACCAATCCCCCTAATTCTGCGCCGACAAATAGTGGAGCAATATCAGAAAGGAGTTCGACAGTGTAAAATTGCAAAGAGTTTGAACATATCATCATCTACAGTGCATAATATCATCAAAAGATTCAGAGAATCTGGAAGAATCTCTGTGCGTAAGGGTCAAGGCCGGAAAACCATACTGGGTGCCCGTGATCTTCGGGCCCTTAGACGGCACTGCATCACATACAGGCATGCTTCTGTATTGGAAATCACAAAATGGGCTCAGGAATATTTCCAGAGAACATTATCTGTGAACACAATTCACCGTGCCATCCGCCGTCGCCAGCTAAAACTCTATAGTTCAAAGAAGAAGCCGTATCTAAACATGATCCAGAAGCGCAGACGTCTTCTCTGGGCCAAGGCTCATTTAAAATGGACTGTGGCAAAGTGGAAAACTGTTCTGTGGTCAGACGAATCAAAATTTGAAGTTCTTTATGGAAATCAGGGACGCCGTGTCATTCGGACTAAAGAGGAGAAGGACGACCCGAGTTGTTATCAGCGCTCAGTTCAGAAGCCTGCATCTCTGATGGTATGGGGTTGCATTAGTGCGTGTGGCATGGGCAGCTTACACATCTGGAAAGACACCATCAATGCTGAAAGGTATATCCAGGTTCTAGAGCAACATATGCTCCCATCCAGACGACGTCTCTTTCAGGGAAGACCTTGCATTTTCCAACATGACAATGCCAAACCACATACTGCATCAATTACAGCATCATGGCTGCGTAGAAGAAGGGTCCGGGTACTGAACTGGCCAGCCTGCAGTCCAGATCTTTCACCCATACAAAACATTTGGCGCATCATAAAACAGAAGATACGACAAAAAAGACCAACTAGAATCCTACATTAGACAAGAATGGGTTAACATTCCTATCCCTAAACTTGAGCAACTTGTCTCCTCAGTCCCCAGACGTTTACAGACTGTTGTAAAGAGAAAAGGGGATGTCTCACAGTGGGAAACATGGCCTTGTCCCAACTTTTTTGAGATGTGTTGTTGTCATGAAATTTAAAATCCCCTAATTTTTCTCTTTAAATGATACATTTTCTCAGTTTAAACATTTGATATGTCATCTATGTTCTATTCTGAATAAAATATGGAATTTTGAAACTTCCACATCATTGCATTCCGTTTTTATTTACAATTTGTACTTTGTCCCAACTTTTTTAGAATCGGGGTTGTATGAACATCACACAAGAAAAAGGATTGATTTTATTTGATTTTATTTAAATATCTGTGTTAAGCAGAATGTAAAGACCACCAGCTCAAATACAGAGGCAATATCAGGTCAAAAATAAATAAATAAATAAATAAATAAATAAAATCAAACAAAATGAGTTCTTGTGAAGTTTTGCTGGAGAAATGAAGCTGCTTTAACTGAGTGAGAACACGACACATTCTCATGCTTATTTACTTGCTAAGGCTGTTCTTTTAAATGTTTAATAAAATTTAAACTTTAATAACGTTTATCCTGACTGTAGTAGAGCTCATCACAGTCAACAGCATCATATTTACTGTTTACATATGAATACAGTGAACATCAGACATTAAAAACATCTCTATAGCTATTTAAATATAATCTAATATATAAACATAGCTCTCTTTATATATATTTTTTATATATTTTATCTCCATTCCACAGATGTTCTGCTTTTCAGCAGGAAACAGTTAATGAGTAAAAATGTCAGGTGTTATTACAATACAAAAATAAGGACTATTCTAGTTAATTTGTCATTAAGCACTTTTACAGTCAGCAAAACACTAAACATGTTTAAGTTTTCACGTCCTTCATTATTAATTTATACTTTTATATTTTTTAAATATCGCATTAGCAGTGCAATAATGTTTTTTTTATTGCAATAAAACAACAACAATGACATTGACGTGTGACAATAAGGTAAAACGAGCAAATGACTAATATAAGTGCATAAAGACATAAAGTAAATTACATTAATCAACTAAAAGGGAAAAAAGAGGAATATATATTAGAGAACGTTCAGAAGTCTTGTATTTTTCTAACTTAAGAGAGTTGAGAAGAGAGGTCATTTCTAGAATAAAAATATTAAAGAGAGGCTGATTCTTTTGCCATTTCTGTTTCTGAATGAAAAACTTAGCCTGTAAAATATAAAAATTAACTAAAAATTCAAACAATAAATCAGTTGAGTTTTCATAGTAGAAGAAAATATATTTAAGAGTGAAAACATAATGACCCTGCTGCGCAAAAAGATAGAAACTAAGGTCTGTTAGAAATTGTTTTACCATCTTACAGTCAAAAAATAAATGTACAAGTGTTTCACCTTCTTTATCACAAAAAGAACAATTCAAACTTATGTCAGTGTATTTGGAAATATTTACGTTTGTAGGGTAAATCTTGTGAAGAATCTTAAAATGAATTTCTTTTATTTTATTAGTGATACAATATTTGTGAGGTAGCAGCCAAGCCTTCTTCCAGTTGATATTATGAACTAAAGAGTTCCAAAATGATTTCCCTCTAGGAGAAATTCTGTTCCTGAGTTGAAGAGACTGACGCACATGTTTATTGTCACATTTTTTATCAAATATATTAATGCCGTTCAGCTTCTTAATGTATGTACTGATTATGGTTTACAATTTGACATAAAGTATAATTCCAGCAAAAGCGCTGTTCTAATATGTCGAACTAAACAGGATAAAAGCCTCAAATTCCCCGAGTTCAGACTGTCTAATAATTCTCTTGAGGTTTGCAAAAAGATAAAATATCTAGGTCACTGTATTACAGATGATATGAATGATGATGATGATGACATATATAGACAGTGTTGTAAGTTATATGCACAGGCAAACACTATAGCCCGTAAATTTACATTTTGCTCCACTCAAGACAAAGTGGCTCTGTTCAAGGCGTACTGCACACTGCACACCTCTGGTCTTCTTATAAAAAGTCCAGTATGCAAAAATTACAAGTAGCATACAGTGATGCCTTAAGAATTTTACTTAAAGTGCCATTCCACCATTGGATGTATTTTTTTGGCATAAAATACAATCTATTTTATGACAACATGACTAGACAGAGAAATCTTTTAGCTTCAAAATGATATATCAAACATAATTTTTTGACAACAACAAGTATATTAATTTTGCGACCAAAGTCGCCTACCCTTTTAATTTCCGCGCGGTACTGAAACGTGATGTCATCGGCAGGTTCCCCTTCTTGTGTACCACGTCACGTGTGACGTGGCACAGATTATCAGCAATGGCGGATAGAACGCGATTGTCAGGTTCAGAAAAGAAGCGAAGGAAAATAGCAAGTGATGCCCAAAGGAGACGGTCGATGGTGAATATCGGCACAGCAATCGACAAGTGGAAATCGCGTTCTATCCGCCATTGCTGATAATCTGTGCCACGTCACATGAAGGGGAACCTGCCGATGACATCACGTTTCAGTACCGCGCGGAAATTAAAAGGGTAGGTGACTTTGGTCGCAAAATTAATATATTTGTCGTTGTCAAAAAATGATGTTTGATATATCATTTTGAAGCTAAAAGATTTCTCTGTCTAGTCATGTTGTCATAAAATATATTGTATTTTATGCCGAAGAATACATCCAATGGTGGAACGGCACTTTAAGGTTCCTAGAGGTGGGAGTGCTAGCCAGATGTTTGTATCTGTAGGAGTTAGTACACTTCATGCACTTTTAAGAAACTGAATGTATAAGTTTATACAACGCCTGGATGATTCTTCCAACAACATCATGGTGGCACTCTCAGATCCAACTGTGAGTAGCACAAGGTATACATCCAGGTTGAGAGCGCACTGGACAAAATGTTTGTATATATTTTAATTTTTATTTTTTTGTGTTGTTTTTGTCTGACTGCCCTGGTTTGTTTTGATGTGTATTTGTACTGTTTTGTGTGGATTTGGACATGTGTCTGGCGAATAAACAGAATTGAATTGAATAAAATTTCTGAAGAAGCAGTGCAATAATGTATTTTTTTTATTACAGGTAATAAACAAGTACAGAATTGTATGAACGAAAGAAAGATACAATAACTACACGCCAGGGGTTATACAGTATACATACAAACAAACAAAGCAAAAACACACATTTACAATACAATATTAAACTTCGTACACAGTTTCACAGCCTTGATAGCTTTTGTGTTAAGTGAGGCAGAAATGGTATTAATATAAATCTCTAGATCTTTAAAAAAATAAGTAAAGGATGGCTTAATTTTTATGAGCTTGCACTTATGAATATGGAATTTAGCTAAAATAATAATTAAATTACAAAAAAACTATTCCTCCTCCAACTCCTTGCTATCAGTGGTAAAACCAAATAAAACATCTTGTAAACGTAACTGAAAAGTATCACAGATATGGACAATTATAAAACGACAAATTTTACGCCAAAAATCTTTTGAGAAGTCACAAAACCAAAAGAGATGAATGAGTGATTCTGAATGTGTATTACAAAAGGTACAATTGGTATTAATATCTTTTCTGAACTTAGCTAAGTAGGATTTCACCGGGTAACAACGATGCGTAATTTTAAAAGAAACTTCTTTTACTTTATTAACTAGTAGAAATCTGCTGGGTAGCGTCCAAGTCTTGGCCCAACATGTATCTTGGGCATGTCCACTCCAAGCTGAGATAGCACAAAGTCTTTTAGAAATAGATTGCGCACACATCGGTTATTATTACAGTTAGTGGACCTAAAGCATATTTCACCAACATATGTTTTAAGAGGATCAAGTTGAGTAGTCACAAAAGAAGGCCTTTCAAGAGCATGACCACTCCCACTGGAATTGCATCAAAAACAATGGCAAATTGTTTAGGAGTTACAGGTATTTTTACACTCTGAAGAAATTCTTGATAGCTGAAAAGATTACCCTGCTCATTAATAAGTTGGTTTACTAAGGCCGAATCCCATTTCACCCCTTGGACCAACCCCTTAGCCCTTCCCCTCCATTTTGCGCGTTCACGTGAAGGGGTAGGGGTATCCCAATCCCAGTTAACGCGGAGGGGTAGGGGAAGGGGTAGGGCTTCTGTACCCCTCCAAATGGAGATTTTCCTGGAGCAGACTCCGAATGAAGGGGTTTGAGTGATTTCCCACAATGCCATGCGGATTTCAGCGAGATTTCATGCGGATTTCAGAAAGATGGCGGTTCCCGCGGCGAAAGATTGTCATAAATGTATTTTCTCCATTATTTACGTGTTTTAAGTTGTTATCCAGAGGAAACACGCCGCTTGATTCGCTTTCGAGCTGAGAATGAGCAGCGATTTCTGAAATCCAAGCTGCTGCTAAAAAGCTTTGGGAGTGAGTATTGTTTTCGGTTGCTTTACTGCGTACGTTTTGTTCTGTTATTCTCGCTTTTATTGTTTACATGAGTGTTCTGACACCTCATTCTGTCGGATGTGGTGCACGAAGCGCCAAAGATATCCCATTCAGTGGTGTTAGTTAACAAATCACACCCTGCCAGCAGAGATTTCTGTTCTGGCTCTGACTGTAGCGGCTGGTCGCAGCCAATGACGCATTTGGTCGCGTTTTGCTAACGTAAACGCTGACGGAGGTACGCGATGACGTATGCGATCGTTGAAGGGCTATCCCAATACGTAAGGGTTGAATTTCAAGCCCTATCCCTTGTAGCTCAGTTTCAAGGGGAAGGGCCAAGGGGAAGGCGGAGGGGAAGGGGGAGGGGTAGAAATTAGAATTGGGATTGGGCCTAAAACAATCCCATTCCTAAACCAGTTATCAAAAAATATAGATTTCTTTTTATAACATATATCCCTATTATTCCAAAGAAAGTATTTGGAGAGAAATTGTGCTTGTAAATAAGAGACCAAGACAAAAGAGCTTGCTTGTGAAAGTTTGACAACGATACAGGAAGTCTATCAATGTTGTAATTGCAACGTAAAATAAATTCTAAGCCACCCAACTGAGAAAACACATGACAAGAGATAAAATTCCATATGGACGCAGGTTCTTTTAAGTGTTTTTCAGTGCAATAATGTATGCTTCTTCTTCTTTTGAGTAATGGCAGATCACAATGTACTTGTATACCGCCACCTACTGCACAGGAGTGTGTGAAATGATCATGTCAAATCCATTTGGGCAGAGAAAAAAAAAAGAACCTCCTAAATTCTTTCTATGAGCTTTGTATCATTAAGGTATGACATAAGGGCTTTAATTCTTTCTACTTGTATACCTTCTTCCTTAACCTCCTAAGGCCCAAGCTGTTTTTTTACATGCATTTTTTATTTCTCTTTGCTATTTGGGCTTATTAGAACCTGATTAGAATAAAAACTAAGCATCATCTTTTGATAAGATGTACTTTTAGAGAAAAAGTATGTCCACATATGTGGATTCTTGTTCCGAATTTCCATAAAGTGCTGTCCACGCATGTGACCGCTAAGCCCTAGGAGGTTAAGAATAGTATTAATGTCTCCATCTTCACCCTCTTGTTCTATCCATGTTTCTCTCTGGACATTGTACTTTCTACAATGAAAAAGAACATGCTCCACATCTTCCTTGACCTGGCACTCTACACAGAGCTCATCAGTTTTCCCGAATACATGTAATGTGGCATTGAGACCAGTGTGTCCCAACCTTAATCTTGTGTATGTCACTTCTTCTCTTCTGCCAAGTCCTATACGAGTGATTCCACGCTTATGGGTACTGAAATGGGGACATGAACTTATTTTTAAAAATTCACCTAAAACCATTTCTTTTTTTTTACCATCAGGTCACAAAACATGTAATCTTTAATGAATGATATGTTAAAAGATAACTTTAATTTTCTGAGATGTAATAAAAACATATTTATATGCCAAAGTCAGAACGTAACAGAAGTGTTGTGGACATATATATTCTCAATTTTAACAATGTAGAATTACTTTTTGAAACATAGGAAGGTGATGTTTTAGCAAATATAATTAATAAATATGTGTAGTAGAATAAACATACACATTCTTTCAATAAGATTAACATGGTATAGAGCTAGATTGTAATTAATTTGTAACAGACGTGAGATGGACAATCGTAACAGAAGTAATGTAACAGACATCATTTTGGAACTCATAGGCTTGACTTTGGCATATAAATATGTTTTTATTACATCTCAGAAAATTAAAGTTATCTTTTAACATATCATTCATTAAAGATTACATGTTTTGTGACCTGATGGTAAAAAAAGAAATGGTTTTAGGTGAATAAGTTCATGTCCCCATTTCAGTACCCATAAGTGTGGAATCACTCATATATGTCATTCTTTTACCCCCAACCTGACGCTGTACATTGAAGTATTGTCTACCCTTTGTTCCTGCCTCCCATTCTTCTTGCCATCTCTTCATGATCTCTGTTTTTATAATGCTTCCCCTCTTCCTAAAGGAATATAAATATCAGTGCACACACGATCTAAAGCTTTCTTAGCAGTTTTATCTGCTATCTCATTGCCCTTAAGGCCAATGTGAGCTGGGACCCAGCAGAAGCTGACAGCAAGTCCAAGGTTTCTCAAATGAGCTAGATGTTGTTTCATCTCAATGATTAAATCATCTCTTGCTGAGTTACCTGAGGAAAAGCTTTGTAATACAGATAATGAGTCGGTACATATGACTGATTTGAGGGGTTTGACTTCCTCGATCCATCTTAAGGCAGTAATTATTCCAGTTAGTTCAACAGTGTAGATTGATAAAAAGTTACTCAATTTATATCCATATGTCTTATTCAGTTCTGGTATGTAAAGTCCTGAATGTTTTCAGAGCCATCAGTAAATATTTGCAGATGTTCCTGGAAGGAAGAAGACAGATAGTTTTTGCAATATATTGCAAAAGTGTGATCAATTGGGTGTTCTTTCTTTTCTGTAAGAAGTGCAATACTGACATCAGGTGTAGGGAGGATCCATGGAGGGACACTACTAATAGCCATTGCAGCACTAAACCCCGAGCTGTTTAGCCCACATAGTCTTACAGCCTGTTTAATATTCCATCCAAACCCCTTAGACTCTTTACAATACTCCCAACAATCATTGAGCACTATCACAGCTGGATTGTCAGCACTACCCTGCAATCTGATCCAGTATGGTTAAGTGGGGATTCCTCTGATTCCACCAAAAGAGCACTTGTTGAAAAAAAAACAGTAAAAACAGTACTTTTTCAACATTCTATTTGATGAGGAAGCAGCAGATTATGTGTATTTTTAGTTTCTATATTTTTTAATTTCATTATTTATTTATTATTATTTTAATTATTATTATTATTATATTATGTTTTTTTTCTTCTTTTCTCTCTTACTTTTCTTGTTTTTCTATTATTATTAACATTATCAATATTGTTCAGTATTATTTGCTATGGTATTAGTTTTCACATTTTTGCTATGCTTCCCCATGATATTCAGTTATACAGGATTGTCAAATTTTTTTATTTTGTTATTTTTTAATTGTGTGTAGCTATTTTTTGTCTGTGATAAGGGACCACAATGGAAACAAGTTTTTACGCTTTTTTGTGTCATCCCTGCCACATCTGTACCGTTTTTTATTGTACGTTTATGGCCAAATAAACAAACAAACAAAACAAAAGTTAATGGGTTTTTTTTTTTTTTTTTTATTGTCAGATAGCATTGCATACATTTTGTATAAAAAAAACATATATAACAGTCTGCCAGGGGTTATGGCATGGAAATAATAGTAAAAAAAAAAAAACACAGGAAAATAAATAAATTTACATGAATGCATTGTACAGCACAAAAAGGGAATAAGACTTCACAGCTTTCTTATTAAGAGAGCAAGAGATGGACGCTATATAATGATTTACATAAATGGAGAATTCAATAAAGGTTGGCTTTACATTTTGAAATTTTGACTTGTGTATATAATGTTTGGCTAAAATGATAATGAGGTTAATTAAGTAAAACTCAGAAGTGGCATTCCTGTCTTGAGTAACAAAACCAAAGAGTACATTTTCCCATTTCAAAGCAAAATCAGGGTAGACAGAATCTATAATATATCTTGATAGTTTAGACCAAAATGTCTTTGTATGAGAGCATGACCAAAATAAGTGTACAAGTGTTTCTCTGTGACCCCTACAAAAGGTGCAGTTTACATCAATATCTTTTTTAAGTTTCTGTAAATAGTGGTTGGTTGGGTAAAACCTATGTATCAACTTAAAAGAAATCTCTCTAACCTTATTAGTCAAGCAGAATTTATGTGGTAGCAGCCACACTTTATCCCAGCAAATGTCCGCTACATAACTAGACCAGAATGATAAAGAAGGTGGCGCAGTGGTGATTTCTTGTTGGAAAAGTTGACGGATTGTTTTGTTTGAATTCTTATGATTTGAAAAGCAACTTCTTCCAACATTAGTCTCAGCAACATCACGCACGACAGGGTCATATAACTGACCCTTAAGGCCTCTAAATAAAGAAATTATGCCCGCAGGGATGGCATCAAAAACAACAGAAAAGTCCTTCGGGGTGACAGGGATACCATATTTAAGAAGAAACTCAGAATAGGAATAAAGATGACCATCTTGATTGAAGGGTTGATTAACTAAAATGATATTGTTATCAAACCAATGCTTTAAAAAGAGTGATCTATTTTTAAATAAAATATGCTTATTGTTCCAAATATAAAATCTTTGTGGGCTAAAGTTGTGTTTATATATCAGTGACCAGGCCAACAGGATTTGTTTATGGTAAGAAGCAAGTTTTACAGGAATTTTATCAATATTGTAATTGCACATTAGGACAAAGTTCAGACCCCCCAAAGAAGAAAAAATGTAATTGGGAATAAAGTTCCACAGTGATGTTGGATGCCTTAAAAAACGCTTAACCCAGTTTATTTTAAACGTGTAATTCAATGTGGAAAAATCTAGAACAAAAGTTAATGTATGCTAGCTGAAGACAAGTCACGTGACGTAAGCCACTGATGCAACGTCATCAATGCGCGCCGATGCGACTTTGACTGAAAAGGCGCGGAGTGACTGCGACTCATCAGTGTGAGAGCAAAGAATTCATTTAAAATAAAAAGCTAGGAATTGTTAGTTTGACTGTGTATATTTGGGGCTGGTTTGCAGAATGACTCAGTCGGTTGTTATTCAAGGTGAGAAAGTTTTAATACGATAAAATGCTAACTTAGCAGCAAGCTCGCGCTGCCCAGCTAGCACTTTCTGTGGGGTTAACTAGCTTTAAATTTCCTGACTGAAAGTTAGAGCTCGCGCGCGCGTGTGTGTGGAAAGCATTAATGTTATTAAAGTTATTAAACATTAATGCTGTTAAAGTGTAATGTTAAGTTAAAACTGCAGTGTCGAGCGCGTTGCTGGTTGCCATGGCGACAGTAGTGCTGCACCTCCTGCACAAACTCTAAACTTTTCAGCTGTAAAAGCCGTAATTACATCCTGCTCCTTTATATCACGTCATAATAACATTAACCAATTAGCGGCAGCAGAAGAGCTCATTTGCATATTTCATATACATTATACAGGGGCGCCGCCAGAAATTTTGGGCCCCCAACTTTGCCCACCCTCGTCACAATTGCACTATTGTCATTATTTGACTTTTGATAGCCCATGGACCTTGAGTTTGTGACTTTTTATTACATTTTATGTATTAACCTACCAGGGACTACAACCCCGATTCCAGAAAAGTTGGGACAAAATACAAACTGTAAATAAAAACGGAATGCAATGATGTGGAAGTTTCAAAATTCCATATTTTATTCAGAATAGAACATAGATGACATATCAAATGTTTAAACTGAGAAAATGTATCATTTAAAGAGAAAAATTAGGTGATTTTTAAATTTCATGACAACAACACATCTCAAAAAAGTTGGGACAAGGCCATGTTTCCCACTGTGAGACATCCCCTTTTCTCTTTACAACAGTCTGTAAACGTCTGGGGACTGAGGAGACAAGTTGCTCAAGTTTAGGGAGAGGAATGTTAACCCATTCTTGTCTAATGTAGGATTCTAGTTGGTCTTTTTTGTCGTATCTGCCGCTTTATGATGCGCCAAATGTTTTCTATGGGTGAAAGATCTGGACTGCAGGCTGGCCAGTTCAGTACCCGGACCCTTCTTCTACGCAGCCATGATGCTGTAATTGATGCAGTATGTGGTTTGGCATTGTCATGTTGGAAAATGCAAGGTCTTCCCTGAAAGAGACGTCGTCTGGATGGGAGCATATGTTGCTCTAGAACCTGGATATACCTTTCAGCATTGATGGGGTCTTTCCAGATGTGTAAGCTGCCCATGCCACACGCACTAATGCAACCCCATACCATCAGAGACGCAGGCTTCTGAACTGAGCGCTGATAACAACTCGGGTCGTCCTTCTCCTCTTTAGTCCGAATGACACGGCGTCCCTGATTTCCATAAAGAACTTCACATTTTGATTCGTCTGACCACAGAACAGTTTTCCACTTTGCCACAGTCCATTTTAAATGAGCCTTGGCCCAGAGAAGACGTCTGCGCTTCTGGATCGTGTTTAGATACGGCTTCTTCTTTGAACTATAGAGTTTTAGCTGGCAACGGCGGATGGCACGGTGAATTGTGTTCACAGATAATGTTCTCTGGAAATATTCCTGAGCCCATTTTGTGATTTCCAATACAGAAGCATGCCTGTATGTGATGCAGTGCCGTCTAAGGGCCCGAAGATCACGGGCACCCAGTATGGTTTTCCGGCCTTGACCCTTACGCACAGAGATTCTTCCAGATTCTCTGAATCTTTTGATGATATTATGCACTGTAGATGATGATATGTTCAAACTCTTTGCAATTTTACACTGTCGAACTCCTTTCTGATATTGCTCCACTATTTGTCGGCGCAGAATTAGGGGGATTGGTGATCCTCTTCCCATCTTTACTTCTGAGAGCCGCTGCCACTCCAAGATGCTCTTTTTATACCCAGTCATGTTAATGACCTATTGCCAATTGACCTAATGAGTTGCAGTTTGGTCCTCCAGCTGTTCCTTTAACTTTTCCAGCCTCTTATTGCCCCTGTCCCAACTTTTTTGAGATGTGCTGCTGTCATGAAATTTCAAATGAGCCAATATTTGGCATGAAATTTCAAAATGTCTCACTTTCGACATTTGATATGTTGTCTATGTTCTATTGTGAATACAATATCAGTTTTTGAGATTTGTAAATTACTGCATTCCGTTTTTATTTACAATTTGTACTTTGTCCCAACTTTTTTGGAATCGGGATTGTAGATGAAAACTGGTCAGTGACTAATTCTGGTGCATTTACAATCACAAATGAAAATTCAAGATTTTGCCACATCTTCTTGTGCTAGGACAATTGGTAGTGAAATGTGTGATGTGACTGCTAATAAATCATAGAAAAAGTTTTCTACCCAGCATCAAAATACCTATGGAAATCCCATGGATTGTTATGTGTTAGGCCAAAAAAAAAAATAGTGTGTTTCTGGTAACATGAAATACTAAAATAAGGTCGGTAGGTAGGAAAGGTTTTTTTTTTGTTCGAAAAAATTAACACAAGTAAACATCTTACAAAATAGTATTTTGGCACAGAATCCTTTAATAAAAAAAATATCGCGAGAGTTCGAGTTATGATCTACGGAAGCGATATTTCATGATATTTTCATGTAATAACGTGAAAACACCTTATCAAGAAATAACGTGAAAATAACGTGCTAGGCTACTTCCATTAAAAGCAGACGGCCTCGCCTAGCCTACTGTAGAACTCGGGTCGAGCAAAAACACTGAGCACAAACATGGCTGAATCCTGAATGACTCCTATTTGTATAAATAGGGGACTACATAGGCGGCAAAATGTAGTGTTTTCCCTGCCATGGAAGTGCACTTGTATACTGAAAAGGAAGCAATTTGCATTACAGCCTTGAATGAGGATTCAACATGGCGGCTCGGCTCAGTTTTCCTTCCTCCTTCAGTATACGAGTGCGCTTCCATGTTTATGCAGGAGGGCTGATAGAAGTGGCGAAACATTTTACTTTTTATCGTTTCTTTCACAACTTGAATGCGTTGAAACAAAAAATTATGACAAACTAACGCCGCTTACACTAAAATATCGAGGGAAATTTGTAATAAAAAGTTTATAGTCAGCAATTTCGATGCGGAAATTCTTGATCGGTTGGGTTACCGGAAACACACTATTTTTTTTATTTGGCCTTAGGTAGAAAGCTGTGTGTACTGTTCTGCAAAAAGGGAATATGTTTGATCAGTTACGTACGTATTTCTTCATATGTTGTAACCTCTACCCCTCTTTTATGTGTGCTGCGCTTTCTCCAGCTCCTCAATTTGAAACCAATGGTTTAGAACGTGTGAACATTCCACACACGTAACCATGTCAAACACTTGACTGGTGTCTGTTATTAGCAACACTTTAATCTAGCAAACCGTATATGGCGCTCGCTCATTAAAAACTTCAATCCTAAAGCATTTATGGGTTGTATTGCTGCTTACCTCCTTCTCCAAAGGGGGGTTCAGTGGTTTGGTAGGGCGGAGGTCCCCCTGAGGCTGAATCTGTGCATGTTTAGGGCATCCCATTAGTTATGAAACTGGTTATTAGCACTAGTTATTAGCACCAGCATAACGTAATATTTCATCTTGTTTATCACACAAGTCAGTTCAGTTATTAAAATGGAAAAAAGTCACTGTACAAACTGTAAAAGTGTTCTCTTCCAACCACGTTCATACTGTTCATTTACCATTCGCTAATATTTTGAACACACGTGAGCTTTCAGCTGCCTTTCTTTACGTTTTTGACAGCCACTCTTCATATTTAGCGATCATAGACTGTACGCACTCCACTGCTGGCTGGCTGGCTGCTGCACCGCGACACAGCAGCAAGTAGCGTCGCACTGATCAGCACACAGATTTAACGCATCGCGCTTCTACCAGAACTGGACCGTACCATTTCGCAAAAGGGGGAGGGTTAAATGACAATATGTTGAAGAACTCAAGAAATAGACAACCTTGTTCAATTAGCTCATTTTACCAGATGGAATATTGCATTGCTGTTATTTCAAAAGTCTTATTAAAATCATTAAAAGCCCCTTAAAGGGCCCCATGGCAGTGCTGGGCCCCTAGAACTGTTCTAACCTTTCCCCCCCTGGCGGCGCCCATGCATCCTGTGTGTGTGTGAAAGAGAACATACTGGGCCAATAAACATGATTCTGATTCTGATAAATTCTACAAGTTTTGATTGGTCACCTGCCCTCATTTCACCTGCAGGAATTATTACTATAGTATTAAAATAAAATAGAGTAACTTTATATTGTAGTTTAATTCAATATAATAAACATTGTTGTGTTTATAATGTTTTTGTCAGTGGGTCAGTGTGGTAATCAGGTGGGCTGCAGATTCTGGGATCTCGCACTCCGAGAACACGCACACGTCAACAAGGTAACACACACACACACACACACACACACCTGCTGAATAGTGTTTATAACTCAGCTGTGTCCAGAACACGGCCCTCCCCCTGGCTGTGTCTGAATATACACACTTCCGTACTATTAGTACACAGACAGCAGTCTGTAGGGCGTCTGATGCTCAGTCAAACAGGATCCAGCTGATCCGCTACATCTGCTGTTTGCAAACATACCACACTGCGTTACATTACACCATGACATCCCATAATTCAGCTAGACCCTCCAAATAACATTATCTGTGAATATCCGGGTCAGAGAATGGGTTCGATGGCAGCAGAGTGCATCTAAACCGTGTCCTTACTACTCACTCGCATGCTCATAGAACTTTATACAGTAACAGTCGGGTAGTAGGGACTTAAAGGCACACACACACACACACACACACACAGAGTAACAGCGTTTCTTTCCCTCAGAGAGGAATTTATGACGAGGCACTGAGCAGCTTCTTCAGGAATGTTGACCCAAGGTACTCATCTCTTCTCTCCAATTCAGTTCTGTTCCATTCAGTGTGATAGAAGAATAGAGTAACAAGGTGTGTGTGTGTGTGTGTGTGTAGGAGGAGTGATGGAGGTGGTGGAGCTCCTGGAAGCAGAATTACAGCACTGAAAGCACGAGTGAGTGTTTATAGCTCTAAATCAGACCTGTTCTAGATTCCCTCTGTCTCTCACTCTGTTTGTCTCGTGTGTGTGTGTGTGTCTCAGGCAGTGTTGATAGATATGGAGGAGGGGGTTCTCTCTCAGGTCCTCTGTGGACCCTTGCAGCAGCTCTTCAGCTCCACTCAGCTCATCAGTAACTCCTATGGCTCCGGAAATAACTGGTAATTAAACACACACTCGCACAGAGATCACCATCAGTGTTCTTCTGTTACAGGAGTGTTGGATTGTTCAGACATGACGTGTGTGTGTGTGTGTGTGTGTCAGGGCAGTAGGATATCATACATATGGTTCTGTGTACCGTGAGCAGATTGTGGATCAGATCCGGCGAGCAGCAGAACACTGTGACTGTCTGCAGTGTTTCTTCCTCATTCACTCGATGGGGGGAGGTGAGTGTGTGTATATACACACACACACACACACACACACACACATGTTTAGAGTCCTAGAGGCTTCAGGGCCCCTGTCTGAAGCTTTGAGTTGTCAGACTGTGGTTCTGGAGTTGCCCGTGTGAAGGCTCCGTGGGCCGTTTCACAATCGGGGGAACATGAACTGTGCGGAGTTTCAGAGCCGCAGGTCGGATCCTGGGCGCCGGGCGTGTCACTGCGGGGAGGAGAGGTGTGGAGCGCGTTTCTAAAACTGAACACCTCTCTGAAACTGAACCGCGTTCGACTCTTAAACACGTTTATAAGAACTTATGAGACATCAGTGGTGGGGGCGGGGCTGTGGGTGTGTCCCTGTAAAATGCAGGATAAGAAAGTCCAGTGTGTGTACCGGAGCGAGTGGGTGTGATTCACAAAGACTGCATTATTTTTGAGCACTCTGTGTGAACACAGGTGAAGGCTGTGTGTGTGTGTGTGTGTGTGTGTGTGTGTGTGTGTGTGTGTGTGTGTAGGGACTGGGTCAGGCTTGGGGACGCGTGTGTTAAGGTTGCTGGAGGATGAGTTTCCGGATGTGTGTCGGATCGTCACGGCGGTTTATCCGTCTGCTGAAGATGATGTCATCACCTCGCCATACAACAGCGTGCTGGCCATGAGCGAGCTGACTGAGCATGCTCACTGCGTCCTGCCTATCGAGAACCAGGTGTGTGTGTGTGTGTGTGTGTGTATAAGGAACGTCAGCATTTTACTTGTGTTTCATCATTGCAGGGTTTATATTACATGTGAAGTGTGTGTGTGTGTGTGTGTGTGTTGCAGTCTCTGATGGACATTGTCAGTAAGATCCAGCTGATGACCCACAGGGGTAAATTAGGCAGTGTGGTTAAGAAGGACTGTACCATTATCTCAGGGAAAGGGGGGGTGTCAAAGTCAGAGAAGCCGTTTGATGCCATGAACAACATCGTGGCGAATCTGTTACTCAGCATCACCAGGTACACACACACACACCTGAGCAAAACATCAGAGTTCTTCACACTTCTCCTTCAAGAGCATCACAGTCACTGTGTGTGTGTGTGTGATGTAGCTCATCTCGGTTTGAAGGTTCTCTGAATGTGGATCTGAGTGAGATTGCCATGAACCTGGTCCCTTTTCCACGGTTACACTACCTGGTGTCCAGCCTCACACCCCTCTACACACTCGCTGATGTACATGTTCCCACACGCAGGTACACACACACACAGTGTGTGTATATATACCATACATATTACACAGCAGGTGATTTCACTATCGTGTGTGTGTGTATGTGTGTGTGTGTTCAGACTGGATCAGATGTTCAGTGATGCGTTCAGTAAGGATCACCAGCTGATGACCTCTGACCCCAGGCGTGCGATGTACTTGGCATGTGCGCTCATGGTCAGGGGGAACGTCCAGGTGTCTGACCTGCACAGGAACATCCAAAGGTTTTACACACACACACACACACACACAGCGGGGGAGGTGGTGTCCTACAGCTTCTCACTGACAGCACCTCCCTCCCCTCCCCTCCCCCCAGACTAGGGCCCACTCTGTCGTTCGTACCGTGGAATCAGGAAGGCTGGAAGACAGGTGTGTGTTCAGTTCCTCCAGTAGGCCACACCCACGCTCTACTAGCTCTGGCCAATAACACGTGTGTGCGAGCGTCGTTTACTGAGCTGAGAGAACGCTTCACACGACTGTACCGCAGAAAGGTAACACACACACCGCCTAATAAACCCTGAGCTCATCCCACACTCTGTCTGAAGGAAATACAGGCTGTTTAATAATAACCTGTGTGTGTGTGTGTGCGTGTGTGTGTCAGGCTCACCTGCATCACTACGTGTGTGTAGAGGGGATGGAGGTGTCGGGGTTCACCGAGGCTCTACACTCTCTCTCTGACCTCATAGAGCAGTACGACACACTGCCCTCGCCCTCAGAGACACTTACCCACAATGCACCACGCCTCTCCATCGCCACATAGGCATCACTACACTCCATCAGGACTCCGCCCACCTGGCACTGGTGCATACATGTGACTGATCCTCACGCCCCTCTCCCCCCAGCAGGTGTGACGGTGTTAAAGTAATGATTATTACTGTACAGATTTATTTATATTTTTATAGGTGTTTTTCAGGTAATAAAGCGTTTGAGACGTCAGTAGTGTTTAATGTTAATCAGAGTGCTGTTTTTATAAGTGTGTGTGTTAGAGATGTTAAAAACGATCTCATGCCACACACACACACACACTAATCCATGACTGCAGCGCTGTGTCCTGTCAGGAAACTAAACAAGGGAAGATTAACTGTGTTTATTAAAAACAGGGAAGGAGTCGAACGCATTACAGCAGGAGGGATGTGTGTCACAGTAAGTGGAGTTGGGAGAACATGTCTCCTGGGTTGTTGCACTTCCTCTCACACACACAGGAAGTAATCCACTGCATCTTCCACTGCACTCTGGCTCCGCCCAGACACTTGAACTCCACTTTCACCACCTTGGAGCGATTTGGGACGCAGCAGCGTTTGTCGGTGCACGCTCCGCAGTAGTGCGGTCGGTACTTCCTGCTACTCGTGCAGCCTGACAGAGTGAGCTTCTCTGCCGTCCTCGCCTGGAACTCCGGCTCGCAGGACTTCCCTGCAGGGATCTGGGCGGAGTCACACAGACATTACACTAATAATTATTTCTGAAAGTGAACATTACATCCATAAAACCAAGTGCTGTGTTCTAATTCTCTCTCTGCTCCCTTGTTCCCTGTCCTCTGTGTTGCACTAACGCAGCGTCCACTCGAGTCATTTCTTCTAGAGTGAAGAGTCTCGAATTTAGACCTCCGCTCTGAAACTCCTGTTCCTGTCATGCCCCTTTTCCACCAAAGCAGTTCCAGGGCTGGTTCGGGCCCAGTGCTTAGTTTGGAACCGGGTTTTCTGTTTCCACTGGCAAAGAACTGGCTCTGGGGCCAGAAAAACCGGTTCCAGGCTAGCACCAACTCTCTGCTGGGCCAGAGGAAAGAACCGCTTACGTCAGCGGCGGGGCGGAGTTGTTAAGACCAACAACAATAACAAGACCGCGAAAGATCGCCATTTTTAAGCGACGAGAAGCCGCAGCTGTACAAACGCAAAGTCATCCATTATTATTATCGTTGTTGTTGCTGCTGCTGCTTCTTCCGTGTTGTTTTTGCTTCGATATTCGCGCCAAGGTTTATGCAAACAGCGACGTAATGACGTGGCTTCCCTTAGCACCGCGAGCTATGGAAAAGCAAACTGGTTCTCAGCTGGCTCACAAGTTGAACGAGTTGTGAACCAGCACCGGCCCTGGAACTGATTTGGTGGAAAAGGGGTATTAAACACCATCAGGTCCACTGGGGGCGTGTCTGTGCTACATGAAGTGATGTCATGGTTGTGGGTGGTACCTTCAGGCTTTTTTTGTCGCAGGGGCGGAGCAAACACAGGCGCCGTTCTTTCCTCATGTCGCACTTGGTGTTGTGGTTGGAGATGCGGATGGAGATGCCGAAGCCACAGGAGCGTGAGCAGGGAGACCAGGGCGTCGTCTGGACCACACATCCCCTCGTCTTCACTAAAGGAGGAGTCCTGTAAGCTTCCCACGCCACAGTCACAAACCACTCAGCCTTTCACACTCTGTGTCTGTGTGTGTGTGTGTGTGTGTGTGTGTCACTGTGGCTAATCAGTTAACTGTATAATGCAGGGCTTTTCAAAGTGTGGGGCGTGCCTCCCCTAGGGGGCGCCAGAGTTCTTCAGGGGGGGCGAAATGTGAGGAAAAATAAACCAGAATAAGTTACTATTGCGGACATTTAGCGAACTTCAGCTAGCCTTTACCAGAGACAAAATGGATCGATTTTTAGTATCTAAAGCTACAGTGAGTGAGGAGACAGAGTCTGGGCCAAGCAGAAAAAGAAGGAAGTATGACCACGATTATTTAAAGTTTGGATTTTCATGGACTGGATCTGAAGATGCCCCACTGCCACAGTGTGTTGTCTGCCAAGAGGTGCTAGCTAACGATGCTATGGGATGTTTAAAAAAAAAAAGCACAGATGTTTAAAATGTGTAAAACAAGATGTTTAAAAAAAAAGCACAGATGTTTAAAATGTGTTAAAAAAAATGTTTTTAAAAAGCACAGATGTTTAAAATGTGTAAAAAAGAGGTTTTAAAAAGCACAGATGTTTAAAATGTGTAAAAAAGGTTTTAAAAAAGCACAGATGTTTAAAATGTGTAAAAAAAAAAGTTTTTTAAAAAGCACAGATGTTTAAAATGTGTAAAAAAAAGGTTTTTAAAAAGCACAGATGTTTAAAATGTGTAAAACAAGATGTTTAAAAAAAGCACAGATGTTTAAAATGTGTAAAAAAGAGGTTTTTAAAAAGCACAGATGTTTAAAATGTGTAAAACAAGATGTTTAAAAAAAGCACAGATGTTTAAAATGTGTAAAAAAGAGGTTTTAAAAAAGCACAGATGTTTAAAATGTGTAAAAAAGAGGTTTTAAAAAAGCACAGATGTTTAAAATGTGTAAAAAAGAGGTTTTAAAAAAGCACAGATGTTTAAAATGTGTAAAAAAGAGGTTTTAAAAAAGCACAGATGTTTAAAATGTGTAAAAAAGAGGTTTTAAAAAAGCACAGATGTTTAAAATGTGTAAAAAAGAGGTTTTTAAAAAGCACAGATGTTTAAAATGTGTAAAAAAGAGGTTTTTAAAAAGCACAGATGTTTAAAATGTGTAAAAAAGAGGTTTTTAAAAAGCACAGATGTTTAAAATGTGTAAAAAAGAGGTTTTAAAAAAGCACAGATGTTTAAAATGTGTAAAAAAGAGGTTTTTAAAAAGCACAGATGTTTAAAATGTGTAAAAAAGAGGTTTTTAAAAAGCACAGATGTTTAAAATGTGTAAAAAAGAGGTTTTTAAAAAGCACAGATGTTTAAAATGTGTAAAAAAGAGGTTTTAAAAAAGCACAGATGTTTAAAATGTGTAAAAAAGAGGTTTTAAAAAAGCACAGATGTTTAAAATGTGTAAAAAAGAGGTTTTAAAAAAGCACAGATGTTTAAAATGTGTAAAAAAGAGGTTTTAAAAAAGCACAGATGTTTAAAATGTGTAAAAAAAGAGGTTTTTAAAAAGCACAGATGTTTAAAATGTGTAAAAAAGAGGTTTTTAAAAAGCACAGATGTTTAAAATGTGTAAAAAAGAGGTTTTTAAAAAGCACAGATGTTTAAAATGTGTAAAAAAGAGGTTTTAAAAAAGCACAGATGTTTAAAATGTGTAAAAAAGAGGTTTTTAAAAAGCACAGATGTTTAAAATGTGTAAAAAAGAGGTTTTTAAAAAGCACAGATGTTTAAAATGTGTAAAAAAGAGGTTTTTAAAAAGCACAGATGTTTAAAATGTGTAAAACAAGATGTTTAAAAAAAAAAGCACAGATGTTTAAAATGTGTAAAAAAGAGGTTTTAAAAAAGCACAAATGTTTAAAATGTGTAAAAGAAAAAAATGTGTACAACAACCTTTTTTTTTTGTTTTAAATACGAATGGAACATTTAAGTATAGCAACAACAAAAATTGTAAGGGGGGGCTGTTGTTTATTTGCTCTCTGAGGGGGGCGGACTCTCCCACACTTTGAAAACCCCTGGTCTAATGAATGCGTCTGTCTCACCTGACGTGCTCCTGTACGCCGTGTCCTGTGGCGTTTTCACCCGTAACCCAGCGGGGGTGATGCTGCTCTGTAAGGGCGCTGACCCCAACATGGCTGCAGGTTTCTGGATAAATACAGGTGTACAGCCGATAGCTCCACCGATACATGTGCACTTATACAGAGGGTGGGGCTGAAACGCCTCACCATTCTCATAGCGAACTCCGTTTAGATCACAACCCACTGCCATCATGTCTATTCAGAGAGAGAGAGAGAGAACTTTTTGATAAAAGGTTCCTGAATGTTATCTGTTCTGTTAATTTTCACAATGAAGTTTCTGTTTTTCTGAACGTGTGTGTACAGTGTATCGTCACTCACATGCACACACCCCGAGTTGGAAGCGTGGTTTGTCCCGGGAGAAGTCGCAGTACATGCCCTTGTGTGGATCGCACACATCACGCTCGTTACAGGGTTCTCCAATCTGTTGTGCACAGCTCTTACAGCAGCCGCAGCCGTCCAGCACAGCACTGACCCCCGGAGCGCACTGTGGCCTCGGACCGCACCGGCACGGCCAGCTGCAGAACTGCACACGCCCAGAGCCGCCGCCTCCATACACCACCAGCTCAGTGTTTCCCACATGGACCTTCCCTGACTTCCCTCCTGCAGCCTTTCCAGCCACAGCTTTCCCTGCCTGAGTACTGCTGACCTGCTGGAGAGAGAGAGAGAGAGAGAGAGAGAGATTACTCTGAGGTTGCCAGGTGCAGGGATGAGAATTTTCCGCTTTTCGGCAGATTTCTGCTTTTTCTGAGCGAAAATCGATATTATCCGTCGAGATGTTTTTTTCACTGACGGGGGTTGGGGTATGTTCCTTCATGATACTCAAGCGTACGACGATGTTACATGTTTACATTTTCGCCATCTTTAGTCTGGCGGTAGAATACGTGTTATCTACAATGTAATTGGCCAAAACATCGCTGGCGAGAGCATGAGAGCCAATCATAACAGTTCTTACAAAAGTACCCGCGTCTGTTCTATTTTATCGAAACTTGCACATGTTCATCGTCGCTGCGCTTCAAAAATACGTTTCTCTTTCATATCGGCTTTTTTACTCAAAACGCCGAATACAATTGACAAGCGAGACGAAGCGAAGGTACGTGAAATCGATGCTCGTTTTTGGCCAGAAAGCTGAAGTCGTCGTCGAAATGATTAAATGAAAATGAGAAGTGACTGTGAGCTATAAATAATTGTATAAAGTGTACATCGACATTATCCCATAAACTTAGCATTCGTTTGATTTAATACATTGAACATGTACAGTGGTGCTTGAAAGTTTGTGAACCCTTTAGAATTTTCTATATTTCTGCATAAATATGACCGAAAACATCATCAGATTTTCACACAAGTCCTAAAAGTAGATAAAGAGAACCCAGTTAAACAAATGAGACAAAAATATTATACTTGGTCATTTATTTATTGAGGAAAATGATCCAATATTACATATCTGTGAGTGGCAAAAGTATGTGAACCTCTAGGATTAGCAGTTAATTTGAAGGTGAAATTAGAGTCAGGTGTTTTCAATCAATGGGATGACAATCAGGTGTGAGTGGGCACCCTGTTTTATTTAAAGAACAGGGATCTATCAAAGTCTGATCTTCACAACACATGTTTGTGGAAGTGTATCATGGCACGAACAAAGGAGATTTCTGAGGACCTCAGAAAAAGCGTTGTTGATGCTCATCAGGCTGGAAAAGGTTACAAAACCATCTCTAAAGAGTTTGGACTCCACCAATCCACAGCCAGACAGATTGTGTACAAATGGAGGAAATTCAAGACCATTGTTACCCTCCCCAGGAGTGGCCGACCAACAAAGATCACTCCAAGAGCAAGGCGTGTAATAGTCAGCGAAGTCACAAATGACCCCAGGGTAACTTCTAAGCAACTGAAGGCCTCTCTCACATTGGCTAATGTTCATGATTCCACCATCAGGAGAACACTGAACAACAATGGTGTGCATGGCAGGGTTGCAAGGAGAAAGCCACTGCTCTCCAAAAAGAACATTGCTGCTCGTCTGCAGTTTGCTAACGATCATGTGGACAAGCCAGAAGGCTATTGGAAAAATGTTTTGTGGATGGATGAGACCAAAATAGAACTTTTTGGTTTAAATGAGAAGCGTTATGTTTGGAGAAAGGAAAACACTGCATTCCAGCATAAGACCCTTATCCCATCTGTGAAACATGGTGGTGGTAGTATCATGGTTTGGGCCTGTTTTGCTGCATCTGGGCCAGGACGGCTTGCCATCATTGATGGAACAATGAATTCTGAATTATACCAGCGAATTCTAAAGGAAAATGTCAGAACATCTGTCCATGAACTGAATCTCAAGAGAAGGTGGGTCATGCAGCAAGACAACGACCCTAAGCACACAAGTCGTTCTACCAAAGAATGGTTAAAGAAGAATAAAGTTAATGTTTTGGAATGGCCAAGTCAAAGTCCTGACCTTAATCCAATGGAAATGTTGTGGAAGGACCTGAAGCGAGCAGTTCATGTGAGGAAACCCACCAACATCCCAGAGTTGAAGCTGTTCTGTACGGAGGAACGGGCTAAAATTCCTCCAAGCCGGTGTGCAGGACTGATCAACAGTTACCGCAAACGTTTAGTTGCAGTTATTGCTGCACAAGGGGGTCACACCAGATACTGAAAGCAAAGGTTCACATACTTTTGCCACTCACAGATATGTAATATTGGATCATTTTCCTCAATAAATAAATGACCAAGTATAATATTTTTGTCTCATTTGTTTAACTGGGTTCTCTTTATCTACTTTTAGGACTTGTGTGAAAATCTGATGATGTTTTCGGTCATATTTATGCAGAAATATAGAAAATTCTAAAGGGTTCACAAACTTTCAAGCACCACTGTATATGATGGTCAGTAAATCTGAATTAATGCTGACAGTTTTGAAAACTTAAATATTTCAAAAGACTTTGAAATCATATGCAAGTAATGAGGACACAGGGTGACTGACCTTTTCTCCCTAAGAAATTTTATTTAATATATGAACATTTTGATAATTAATAAAACTTAAGTTTAATGTGAATTTAGTTTGTCATTTTTGTTGATCATGAATTATAACCATACCCTTGAATGTAGAATGTGATTTTATTTTGAATTCAAACAATACTCCTATTGATTTGAAACATATTTTCATGTAAATATATAAAAAAGACAACAGATATTTTTTTATCTACTACAGCTCAGATTGCAGGAACAGGGGTTTGTAAGGCCTTATTTTTCAAAATTTTCCTGGGGGGGTATCCTTCCCAGACCCCCGGCTGCGGGCGCCATCTTGTTTTCTGCTTTTTTGGTGACCACCCACTCTCATCCCTGCAGGTGTTGCTGTCAGTGAAGTGTATAATATTATTATTCCAGATGCAGTTTGAGTCGTTTATTAAAAACACACAGCTTCAAATCCTGAGGCAAGATGACGCCATCAGTTCAACAAGAACAATGTGCTGATGGACACACACACACACACACACGGCAGCACTGCTGGAATTCTGGATTGTGATTGGTCAGGTGTTGATTAATTTTCTGATAGTAGCGCAGCTAAAAATCAGGTTTATATTAATGCACTTGTTTCTATAGTAATCGCTCGTTCACACAGACTCCTACAGCAGACGCTTCACAAATAATCAAAGAAAAAAGAGGTGTGTAATTATTGCTGATCTCATCTCATTATCTGTAGCCGCTTTATCCTGTTCTACAGGGTCGCAGGCGGGCTGGATCCTATCCCAGCTGACTACGGGTGAAAGGCGGGGTTCACCCTGGACAAGTCGCCAGGTCATCACAGGGCTGACACATAGACACAGACAACCATTCACACTCACATTCACACCTACGCTCAATTTAGAGTCACCAGTTAACCTAACCTGCATGTCTTTGGACTGTGGGGGAAACCGGAGCACCCGGAGGAAACCCACGCGGACACGGGGAGAACATGCAGACTCCGCACAGAAAGGCCCTCGCCGGCCACGGGGCTCGAACCCAGGACCTTCTTGCTGTGAGGCGACAGCGCTAACCACTACACCACCGTGCCGCCCCCTGTAATTATTGTTATTTTCTGAAATTATTTTTATATTTACAGAAGGAGTCTCCAGTGTCAGGGGTAAAACTGTAACTCTGAGTTTTCCGGCATCTTCAGGACGGAGGAGTTTACACTTCTTTGCGGTTTCTCATTTTATTTGTCTGATTAACGTGAAGTGAGAATAAAGTGAGGCTGGGGAGGAGATGACTGTTTATAGCTGCTATAACAAAAATTACCTCCCAGTCTGACATTATTGACACATTGTGCTGTACAGTTCACACACACCCACGGGCTCAGAGCTCAGCTGTGGAGTGACGGGGTGAAACTCCACTCGGTCACGGAGTGAATTTGGAGTAAATCAGATAATGTCAGGACGGACACAGACACACAAAAAAAGTAAGGGGTTAGTTCACCATTTTCTGATTTTCACCAAATTCACGGTGTGTTCGGGAGGTCAAAACAAACACAGGGTGCATTTACTTTCATCCCATTACACTCCAGAGCTGAAATCTGATCCACTCGTTTCCAGTATACAGTTGGGTCCATAAATATTTGGACAGAGGCGACATTTTTCTAATTTTGGTTCTGTACATTACCACAATGGATTTTGAACAAAACAATTCAGATGCAGTTGAAGTTCAGACTTTCAGCTTTAATTCAGTGGGTTGAACAAAATGATTGCATAAAAATGTGAGGAACTAAAGCATTTTTTAACACAATCCCTTCATTTCAGGGGCTCAAAAGTAACTGGACAAATTAAATAATTGTAAATAAAATGTTCATTTCTAATACTTGGTTGAAAACCCTTTGTTGGCAATGACTGCCTGAAGTCTTGAACTCATGGACATCACCAGACGCCGTGTTTCCTCCTTTTTAATGCTCTGCCAGGCCTTTACTGCAGCGGTTTTCAGTTGCTGTTTGTTTGTAGGCCTTTCTGTCTGAAGTTTAGTCTTTAACAAGTGAAATGCTGCTCAATTGGGTTGAGATCAGGTGACTGACTTGGCCATTCAAGAATATTCCACTTCTTTGCTTTAATAAACTCCTGGGTTGCTTTGGCTTTATGTTTTGGGTCGTTGTCCATCTGTATTATGAAACGCCGACCAATCAGTTTGGCTGGATTTGAGCACACAGTATGTCTCTGAATACCTCAGAATTCATCCGGCTGCTTCTGTCCTGTGTCACATCATCAACAAACACTAGTGACCCAGTGCCACTGGCAGCCATGCATGCCCAAGCCATCACACTGCTTCCGCCGTGTTTTACAGATGATGTGGTACATGAGCTGTACCACGCCTTCGCCATACTTTTTTCTTTCCATCATTCTGGTCGAGGTTGATCTTGGTTTCATCTGTCCAAAGAATGTTCTTCCAGAACTGTGCTGGCTTTTTTAGATGTTTTTTAGCAAAGTCCAATCTAGCCTTTTTATTCTTGAGGCTTATGAGTGGCTTGCACCGTGCAGTGAACCCTTTGTATTTACTTTCATGCAGTCTTCTCTTTATGGTAGATTTGGATATTGATACGCCTACCTCCTGGAGAGTGTTGTTCACTTGGTTGGCTGTTGTGAAGGGGTTTCTCTTCATTCTGCGATCATCCACCACTGTTGTCTTCTGTGGGCGTCCAGGTCTTTTTGCATTGATGAGTTCACCAGTGCTTTCTTTCTTTCTCAGGATGTACCAAACTGTAGATTTTGCCGCTCCTAATATTGTAGCAATTTCTCGGATGGGTTTTTTCTGTTTTTGCAGCTTAAGGATGGCTTGTTTCACCTGCATGGAGAGCTCCTTTGACCACATGTTTTCTTCACAGCAAAATCTTCCAAATGCAAGCACCGCACCTCAAATCAACTCCAGGCCTTTTATCTGCTTAATTGAGAATGACATAATGAAGGAATTTCCCGCACCTGCCCATGAAATAGCCTTTGAGTCAATTGTCCAATTACTTTTGGTCACTTTAAAAACAGGGTGGCACATGTTAAGGAGCTGAAACTCCTAAACCCTTCATCCAATTTTAATGTGGATACCCTCAAATGAAAGCTGAAAGTCTGGACTTTATGTCCATGTCCGTTATATAACTATAACTTGAATATGTTTCAGTAAACAGGTAAAAAAACAAAATTTGTGTCAGTGTCCAAATATATATGGACCTAACTGTATTATAATGGCATTATAGCATTAAAGTAGCTATAAGCAGATAAAAAGTACAGTGTGTCATTTTTAATAACTGAATAATTGCAGCGTGTGGTGACGAAGTGAAACGCCAACAAGGTCACGTCATATCATCAGGAACACAATCAAACATCTGATTATTTTATTCTGATATGAAAGTAAACATTGCCCAAGTGTACACACACACAAATTGAACATGAGCAGAGTTTTACACTTCCTGTTTGTTAAAGGTCCCATGGCATGGTGGTTTGTTGATGCTTTAAACGGGCTCGTGGAGGTTTCCGGATGTTATATCCGCAGCCTTTCTCAAAATGAACCCTCGGCACGTAGATATAGCCTCCTGGGAGAAAGCCCCATTTCAGCGCTTTTCCCAGTGCGTCGTTTTGCTAATGAGAAGCAGGAGGCGGGGAAGGGTAGAGGGTGGGGGCGGGCTGAGGGGGAGGGGCTTGACCAAGCTGCGCACACACATACTCGCTGCTATCAGCGCCTGTAGCCACGCTGCTAAGACAAAACCCCGTTCTCCCTCGGACTCCTTTCGTAAACTCAACGTGACACAGAGAACAGAGAGTGAGAGTGTTCGGAGTGGTAGTTTACGAACGTATAATACCCTAGGCTTCAACACGCACTCCATAACCAAAGAGGATAGAAGCAGCAACTACAGCAACATAGCGCTTATCCAACAGAAGACATGCATTGCGGAGCAATAGTCAAACATAAGCTCATAAGTTACAGTCAATTTCCAGACTAAACTCAGTTTAACAGAGCATGCTGCATGCTCTTTAGTTTTGTAGCGCAGAGTACCTGGCTAACTGCAGGAAGCGGTTAGCTGCACAGCTAATGTAGCCATTGCAAGGCTAACGTGGCACCGATTTTAAAACACAGCAAAACGACTTAACAGTTCTACACTTACTTGTTGGGTGTTTGTGGCTGATGCGGCAGGGATGCTTGGTACGGACCCAGGCTTCAGTGACAGTTGATGTGCAAAACCTGCCCTGTACTGTCCCAAGTTGTGGAAACATTCATCAGGAAAATGCTTCCGACAAACATACACCGTCTTAGGTAGACTCGACGGCGTATTATTGGAGTAAATAAAATGAAGCCACTGCGTCTTCAGGGGCTCTCCCGTCGGCAGGAAAAACAGACTCCTTTCTGTGTTGTCACATCCATGTACAGCGCAACTTCCATGTTTGGTGGCAACTTTTGAGCTGGGCGGGGCAATCCATACAGTGGGTGGGAATCCAGAGGGGGGGCGTGGGGATCATCTCCCTTGCTGACGTAGTAAAGGGAAGAGCTTATCAACGCGCCGTTTTGACGCGCCATTCTCAAATGTTGGGCATAGTTTGGTTTACACATTATGAAATTTCTAGCCACTGGGGTGACTTAAGAAGGTCAGAGGGACTCATTTTAACGTTAAAAAACCTCAGAAAGTGAACATTTCATGCCATGGGACCTTTAAATCAGGTATGTGCAGGTTTAAATAAACAACTCCTTCATCCAGCAGCCAGTCTGAAAGGAGAACACACACACGCACACACACACACACACACGCTGTAGCACAGTTGTGGCAGTGTTTCAGTAGGAATAAAGCTCAGTCTGTTCCATGTGTTATGATCTTCATGTTTTCTGCTCTGGTTTAAACACCTGAAATTCCTCGTCAGCCAAAACCTTTAACCCTTAACACTCTCTCACACAGTGTGTTCCTCCGAGGGAACCCTTTCTGAACAAATTTCCTGCCCAACGTACAAAGAACTCATTTTTGTTAACAAACACTCAGTCCTGAACCACGCCCTGTTCACTACCTACTGTAGTGCACTATTCCGAGGGCCCGTGATTCTGCAGTCTTGTCTGAAAGCAGATGCCAACAGTCACAGTTGCGTGTGAGCATCATAAACAACAGTGCAACACGGAATAGTACCTGGACCTCACTCGCCATGTTAGCATTCAGCTGTTAGCCGTGTAACATATCCAGGCTAGCTCTGGAAACAGAACTATGCTTTCATACAGCAGTAACATTTTTAACAAAACACCAAAAACATTGTGTGTTTAAGATGAAGGAGAGATTCAGGAACTTATTCATGAAAGGTGTGGCTAATAATCAATAAACATTGCTAGCAATGATAAAACCAGACAGACTCAGTCACTGTGGAACATTTAAATGGTCTACATCACATCACGTGTGTGTGTTCAGATTTCGCAGAAAAGTGCTTCCAGGGTCATGACAAAGAAAAATTCAAAGCCTCTCTGTTAAATTTTTGTAGAGTGAGATTTCTCCTCAGTATCTACAGGTTCACACACACACACGTTAAAGTTTTTGTTGAATTATTCATAATGATTAATAAAAATCTGTATTGTTTGTCGGTGGAACATCACTGCACTGTCACCCTCATTAAAAATGCCAGAGTCTATGAATAGGCTAATTATGGAACCACCCCCTGTCCTTCAGCCCTTCTCCCTAACAGTTTAAAATCACTAACATTAAAATAAACAAACATTTCTGGCGTCATGTTGGCATCCATGTAATAATTTACATATCGAACACGAACGGTGCGAACTCGTCTGAGTTACTGACATCACAAGCTGAGCTGACATAGCTCCGCCCCAAATGAGTACTGAGGAGGTTTCTGTAATCCTTTTACTTTCATTATTTACCAAAAAGTATGATTGTTGTGTAAAATGACAGAATTCAGGTCAATAAGTAGTTTATCAGTGGAAATGACAAATAGATTATTAAAGAATAAAGTGATGTGAAAGTAAACACACACAACCATTCAGCAGGTACGAGGGTGTGGGGTTCTGTCCCTGAACAACACACACTAATGCACGAATAAAAGAGAGAGAGAGAGAGAGAGACAGGGAGGGAGAGACAGTTCTTACCTGGAGCAGTAAACAGCAGCACAGCAGCAGCAACATCTTACACACTGTCACACAGCAAACTGAAAGAGAGAGAGACGGAGAGAGAGAGAGACAGGGGGCGGGGGGGGCTACAAAGGTCCCCACTGTGTTCTCCATAAACACACCTTTCCTTGAAGACATACACACACACACACACACACACCTTCTCTTTCATATATATGAATACATCAGCAGTTTAACTCATATGTTGAACCATCTGATCGCATCTGAGTCTATCTATCTATCTATCTATCTATCTATCTATCTATCTATCTATCTATCTATCTGTCTGTCTGTCTACACATTCCTGTGATGTTTGTTGAGTTTCCCTGTGCTGATGATGATGTGCTCCTCACAGAGTGTGTGTGTAGCACATTGTGAAAAAGTTCAATATTTTCCATCAGTTATTTAAGAAAGTGAAAATGTTATATATTATAGACTCATTACACATAAACTAAAATGTTTCAAGCATTTTTCTATTTTAATTTTAATCAGTATGGCATACAGTACAAAAACATCTCAAAATATTAGAATATTTCATTTCGAGTTTGAGTAAAACAGTATGAACACAGTGTATCTCTCGGTCTAGTTCAGTACACACAACCACAATCATGGGGAAGACTGCTGACTTGACTGTTGTCCAGAAGATGATCACTGATGCCCTCCACAAGGAGGGTAAGCCACAAAAGGTCATTGCTGAAAAGGGTGGCTGGAAAAGGTGCACAAGCAACAGGGATCGCCGCAGTCTTGACAGGATTGTCAAGAAAAGTTGATGCAAGAACTTGGGAGAGCTTCACAAGGAGTGGACTGAGGCTGGTGTCAGTGTATCAAGACCCATCACGAACAGACATCTTCAAGAAAGGGGATACAACTTTCACATTCCTAATATCAAGCTACTCCTGAGCCAGAGACAATGTCAGAAGTGTCTTATCTGGGCTAAGGAGAGAAAGAAATGGACTGTTGCTCAGTGGTCCAAAGTCCTCTTTTCAGAGGAAAGTACATTTTGCATTTAATTTGGAAATCACGGTTCTAGAGTCTGGAGGAAGAGTGGAGAGGCACAGAATCCAAGGTGTTTGAAGCCCAGTGTGAAGTTTCCACAGTCTGTGATGATTTGGGTTGCCATGTCATCTGCTGGTGTTGGTCCACTGTATTTTATCAAGTCCAAAGTCAACGCAGCATCTACCAGGAGATTTTAGAGCACTTCATGCTTCCATCTGCTGACGAGCTTTTTGGAGATGCTGATTTCCTTTTCCAGCAGGACTTAGCACCTACCCACAGTGCCAAAACTACTACCAAATGGTTTACTGTGTTTGATTGGCCAGCCAACTTGCCTGACCTGAACCCCATAGAGAATCTGTCAAGAGGAAGATGAGAAACACCCGACCCAAAAATACAGATACGCTGAAGGCCACTATCAAAGCAACCTGGGCTTCAATAACACCTCAGCAGTGCCACAGACTGATCACCTCCATGCCACACTGCACTGATACAGTAATTCATGGTAAAGGAGCCCCAACCAAGGATTGAGTGTATAAATGAATATACTTTTCAGAAGTTGGACATTTCTGTATTGTAAATCCTTTTTTTGATTGATCTTAGGGAATATTCTAATAATTTGAGATACTGGATTTCTGATTTTCATGAGCTATAATCAAAATTAAAACAAAAAAGGCTTTAAATATTTCACTTTGCATGTAATGAATATAGAATATATGAAAGTTTAACTTTTTGAATTAAATTATGAAAAAAGGAACTTTTTCATGGTATTCTAATTTTTTGAGATGCACTAGTGTGTATATATATATATATATATATATATATATATATATATATAATTCTGTCATCTATTCACAGTCATGTGAAAAAGAAAGTACACCCTCTTTCAAGTCTAGGTTTTAAGTGTTAGGACATAATAAAAAATCATCTGGTCCTTACCAGGTCTTAAAATTGGGCAAATACAACCTCAGATGACCAATAACACATGACATATTCACCGTCATTATTTATTTAACACAAAGTAAGCCAAAAGTGCAGTAGCAGTGTGTGAAAAATTAAGTACACCCTTACTGCTTCCATAGAAATTATGAAGGTAATTAGCAGCCAGGTGTTGCTGATCAAATGAATTTGATTAATTGATCAGTCAGTGTGGCCACCTCTTAAAATGCAGAAGTTTTGGCAGTTTTCTGGTCTGGAGCACTCAGGTGTATGTTAACACAATGCCAAGGAGGAAAGACATCAGCAATGATCTTAGGGAAGCAATTATTACTGCACATCAGTCTGGGACGGGTTATGAGGCCATTTCCAAACAATTTGAATCCATCATTCTAATGTGAGAGAGATTATTCAGAAGAGGAAAACATTCAAGACAGTTGCCAATCTTCCTAAGTGTAGATGTCCCACCAAATTTACTCCAAGGTCAGACCGTGTAATGCTCAGAGACACTGCAAAAAAAAACAAGAACTACATCTAGGACTCTACAGGCCACAGTTAGCATGTTAAATGTTAAAGTTCATGACAGTACAATTAGAAAAAGACTGCGTAAGTATGGCTTGTTTGGAAGGGCTGCCAGAAGAAAGCCTCTTCTGTCTAAAAAGAACATGGCAGCATGGCTTAGGTTCGCAAAGATACATCTGAACAAGCCACAAGCCTTCTGGAACAACGCCCCTTGGACAGATGAGACCAAAGTGGAAATGTTTGGCCATAATGCACAGCGCCATGTTTGGCAAAAACCAAACACAGCATATCAGCACAAACACCTCATACCAACCATCAAGCACGGTGGTGGAGAGGTGATGATTTGGGCTTGTTTTGTAGCCACAGGGCCTGGGCACCTTGCAGTCATTGAGTCAACCATGAACTCCTCTGTGTACCAAAGTGTTCTAGAGGCAAATGTGAAGCCATCTGTCCAACAGCTAAAGCTTGGCTGCAATTGTGTCATGCAACAGGACAGTCAGTGCGTTTACATGCACATAGAGAAAATCGAATTTCTGCCGTAGCTCGACTGAAATCGAAGTTCTAAATGCCATGGAAACACCTTAGCTCGGCTGAAATCGAACTGAACTGGATTTCTCGTAATCCAGCTACGCAACCTAGATTATGCGATTGTAGCCGAGCTACTTAGTGCATGTAAACCCTATCGAGCTACGTAGTCGAGCTACTTACTTCAGCACTGCCCCTTCCGGAAGTGACGAGTGACGAGACCACAAGCGGGAAACACAACCGCCTCGGTTGGCATGACAACAGTAGTAGTAGCGAGCAGCAGAAGAGGTCAGGAGGAGCAACATCTCTCGATGTTGCTGTCCTCGTCGTCGTTCTTCTTGTGAACATGGAACTGATAACTTTGTTTATACTCTTGAATAGCTCTTCTTCATGACGACAACCGGAAGTGTACCAACACGATGGGGCGTGTAGCGCCACCTGTGGCTCGGGTGCACAATGTACCTCACACAATAGCTCGATTTCCTTGTGTGCATGTAGGATTGGATTTCTCTGGCACCCCTGCTGGGACCCTTAGCTCGATTACCAACAGCAGCTCGATTTGGATGTGCATGTAAACGCACTGAATGATCCCAAGCACACCAGCAAATCTACAGTAGAATGGCTGAAAAAGAAAAGAATCAAGGTGTTGGAATGGCCGAGTCAAAGGCCAGACCTCAACCCAATTGAAATGCTGTGGCAGGACCTTAAGAGAGCTGTGCATAAACAAATGCCCTCAAACATGAATGAACTGAAGCAATGTTGTAAAGAAGACTGGGCCAAAATTCCTCCACAATGATGTGAGAAACTGATAAAATCATACAGAAAATGATTGCTTCAAGTTATTGCTGCAAAAAGTGGTTCTACAAGCTGTTGAATCATGGGGTTGTGGCAGCGGGGGCGTGGACAAGCGTCGGTCTGTGAACAGAGGGCGGAGTCAGGGAAGGTAAGTGGCAGAATCACTGCACCTGATGTTGGTTAATGTGTGTTTGTGTGTCTTCCCCAGTGACCGCGCCCTATTTAAGGAGAGAGCGAGAGCAGAGGAGGAGCTCTCTCCCCAACCAGACACCTGCAGCTGGTTTCACTAAGTTAGACTATGACTTTAACTTAGACAGCGGGTATAGTCGGGCTTAGCATAGACGTCTAACAAATACTGTTGTACAAAGCAGTTAAGACTCCGACTATCTTAAGTCGTACTATGCTGCAAAGGATTGTGGGTATTTTAAGACTCTTTTCAAAACAAAAAAAATGGCGGACAGTGGTCGTTCAGTGCCGTTTAGCCACTCGGAAAATCTGGCTATATTAGAGGAATTTAATTCCTACAAAGACGTTTTATTAGGCAAATTCAGCGAAGAATGTAGCAATAAGAAAAAACATGAAGTGTGGGAAAAAATAACATCGTCTGTGAATAGCGTTAATCCATCTGCGAGAAGAGATGTTGCTGCCGTGCAGAAACGGAAACTAAAAGTAACCACCGAAATGGTCAACAACATTTATGGTGACGAGTCGCCCTTATTCTGGGGAGTGAAAGGAGAGCGGAGTAACCGGCTTCGCCAGACCC
>NC_083570.1:510000-522500 GCF_027579695.1 Neoarius graeffei
GGGGACCTCCTCATTCCAGAGTTTGAGCAGATTGAGGTGGTAAATCTGTAGCGCCCCACCCCTGTCCATTCGCCTCACCTCGTAGTCGACGTCACCGACTCGCCATGTGACCTCAAAGGGTCCTTGCCACTTGGCGACCAATTTGGAGCTCAATGTGGGCAACAGTATGAGTACTTTATCTCCCGGTGTGAACTCCCTAAGGTGCGTACCCTTGTCGTACAGGCGGGTTTGCCGTTCTTGGGCCTGCCGCAAATTCTCCTGGGTTAGGTGTGTGAGTGTGTGGAGTTTTGCGCACAGGTCCATAACGTATTGAATTTCATTTTTACTTGGTGAAGGACCCTCCTCCCAATTTTCTCGCAGCACGTCTAAAATGCCGTGCGGCTTACGCCCATATAACAATTAGAACGGGGAGAACCCCGTGGAGGCTTGGGGGACCTCTCGCACTGAAAACAACAAGGGTTCGAGCCATTTATCCCAATTACGTGCGTCCTCGCTTATGAATTTCCTAATTATATTTTTGAGGGTGCGATTGAATCGTTCGACTAAACCGTCCGTTTGTGGGTGATACACGCTGGTGCGGATCGGCTTAATACCTAATAACCCATAAAGTTCGTTCAGTGTTCGTGACATGAACGAGGTGCCTTGATCAGTCAGAATCTCTTTTGGGATTCCAACTCGGGAGATAACGCGGAAGAGCGCTTCCGCAATACTGCGTGCTGAGATATTGCGAAGAGGCACTGCTTCTGGGTATCGCGTTGCATAGTCCACTAGAACTAATATAAAGCGGTACCCTCGTGTTGACCGATCTAATGGCCCGACGAGATCCATCCCAATTCTTTCGAACAGGGTCTTGATTAATGGTAGAGGGCGCAAAGGCGCTTTTGGAATGGCCGCTGGATTTACTAACTGGCATTCGCGGCACGCCGTATACCACCTACGGACATCACCGCGAATCCCTGGCCAATAGAACCGGGCCATTATTCGGGCTAGTGTTTTATCCTGCCCTAAGTGTCCAGCCATGGGATTAAAGTGAGCCGCCTGGAATACCAATTCCCGGCGGCTTTTTGGAATCAAGAGCTGCGTGATTTGTTCTTTAGTCTGAGTGTCCTGCGTCACTCAGTATAACCTATCCTTCATAATAGAAAAATAGGGGAAGGACGGGGTGGCGTTTGGCTGGAGCATTTGACCATCAATTACTCTCACTTGGCCAAATGCATGTCGCAGAGTCTCGTCTTGCGACTGCTCTAACGGGAAATCCGCAAGGGATTCCCCAAAATAGGGAGGAGGAGTTGGCGGCTCGTCACTCTGACGCAGAGATGACGTAGATGGCTCTGTGACAGCTGCTCCCGCCAAAGCGACACCGGGAACTCCCCTTGCTAAACTACGGCAGGACCCACTCTTTACTAAATGACTCATTAACTCCCCGAATCCCGGCCAATCAGTCCCCAAAATTATCGAGTGGGTGAGGCGAGGATTAACCGCCGCCTTTACTCTAAATTTTTCCCCTCTGAAAAAAATGTGGACCGACACTAAAGGGTAGCTGTGAACATCCTCGTGCACACACAACACCTTCACCAATTGTGCTCCCCCCAATGCCTCGTCTTGCACCAGGCTTTGGTGAATTGAGGTCTGATTACAGCCAGAGTCCACCAACGCCTGATATGTATCCCCTTGGATACTCACCGGTATGCGATACGCTCCGGCCCGATCGAGGGCGGCTTCTGGCACGTCGGGGATCCGGACCACCGCGCCCACCTCCATCGCCGAGCACTGATGCTGGAGGTGCCCCGGCTCCCCGCAGCGCCAGCACACCGGCCCGGGCTCTCTCTCTGCACCGGTGTTCCGGATATCACTCACCTGAGGGGGGGAAGACACAGACACGTAAGTAGGAAACGGTAGGACACCGCGGGTGCGGCGGACCGGCTGGAGTGGAGCCGGCCCCCGCCTCCGCGGTGGGGGAAAGGGGCGAGGGAGAGGAGCAGAAGGAGAGGGGAGAAGGGGAGACACACTGTCCTGCTGTTGGAATGGCCGCCACATGGTCCTCCGCCAGCTCAATGGCCTGATCCAGTGACGCCAGGCGATGGCACTGGACCCACTCCGCGGTTCCCTCTGGAAGTCGAGCGACGAACTGCTCCAGCGCCACCAGATCGATGATCTCCTCGGCGTCGCGGTTGTCGGCCCTCAACCACCGGCGGCAGGCGTCCCGGAGTTGCTGGCCAAACGTGAACGGCCGGCCGACCTCCTCCAGGCGCAGCGCGTGGAAGCACTGCCGCTACTGCTCCGGAGTGCGACCCCCGCGCTGGAGGACGGCCCTGCGGAGGTCCGCGTAGACCAGCCGGCTGTCGGCGGGGAGCTGTAGCGCGGCCAGCTGCGCCTCACCCATGAGCAGGGGGAGGAGGCGCGCCGCGCGCTGTTCCACTGGCCAACCCCACGCCTCTGCTGCCTGCTCATAGAGAGCGAGGAAGGCCTCGGGGTCGTCGTGCAGGCCTGTGTGGTGGTGGTGGTCGTCAGGGTGAGGTGGGAAGGGCCCGTGGAGGTGGTGGACCCCGCTGACGCAAGTAGGTGCCAGAATGCCTGGTGATCTTCCTGCTGCGCCAGCACCAGGGCCTCGAACCTTCGCTCCTGTTCTTCCCGGAGGGCAACCAGCGCCTGGTGCTGGCTCTGTTGGGCCGTGGTGAGGGCATGGACCAGGTCCTTGAAGAGGGAGGACTCCATGGGGCTGTTTTCTCCTGTGCTCCGGTCCCGGGTTTCAGCACCACTGTAGCAAGTGTTCTAGGTGGGTGGAGCACAGAAGCAAGGCAGGCCAGTACTAAGTTCTCAATAACTCTTTTATTGTCAGCTTTTCAGCTTCTATACGTTTACTTATACACACACACGCCACACACAAATGTGTTCTGGTCAGGAGAGCTCTCTCCCTCTGCTCTCTCCCTCTGCTCTCTCTCTCTTTATATAGGGCGTGGTTGCTGGGAAGACACACAAACAGGTTAATTCACCTCAGGTGTAGTGATTCTGCCACTTACCTTCCCTGACTCCACCCTCCGGTCACAGACTGACGCTTGACCACGCCCCCACTGCCACAAACAGGAACAAACGCAAGAACATTGTCATTCCCTACATTTCTGGTCCATCTGTGAAACTCAGGACGATCTTCTACAAACACAACATTCCGGTAGATTTCAGACCCAGTAACACCCTGAAGGCAAGGCAAGTTTATTTATATAGCACATTTCATACACAGTGGCAGTTCAATGTGCTTTACAGAAGTAAAAGCAAAACAGTAAACAATAGAGAATAAAATTATATAAAATAAATGGGAAAAAATATAATAAGAATTAAACAATAGTAAAAATAAAATGAAGTAGAAGTTCAAATAGGGGAGGAAAAAAACAGCAGAATAAAATAGAATAAAAGTTAAGTAAAATTTGAAACATGCAGAGACTGTAAAAGTAAAGATTATAAAACATGTAAAGAAGACAATATTAATTATTTAACAGAAAGCATCTGAGAACAGCTTGGTCTTTAACCTAGATTTGAAGCTGCTAACAGCAGGAGCATTTTTAATGTCCTCTGGCAGTTGGTTCCATAGCTGCACTGCATAGTAGCTAAAAGCTGCTTCACCATACTTTTGTTTTAACAACAGGTTTTAATAGTAAATTTTTCTGTTGCGATCTGGTAGATCTGATTGGGTTAGGCCCCTGCAACATATCAGAGAGGTAATTGGGCCCTGTACCATTTAGAGATTTGTACACCAGCAGCAATGCTTTAAAGTCAAGCAGAAACCGGTCCACCCTAAGGACAGAATAGCCAGACACAAACAGGACAACGTAGCGTATGCAATTCAATGCAGTGAGGAATGCACGGACTCGTATATTGGGGGAAACAAAACAACCGCTTCACAGGCGTATGGCTCAACACAGGAGAGCCAGTTCCTCAGGCCAGGACTCTGCTGTCTACCTTCATCTTAACAACAAAGGACACTCATTTCAGGATTGCAACGTACACATTTTAGCCAGAGAGGATCGTTGGTATGAGCGAGGAGTTAAAGAAGCCATTTTTGTCAACCTGGAACGGCCATCGCTGAACAGAGGTGGGGGTCTAAGACATAATTTATCAGCCACCTACAATGCAGTCCTTGGCACACTTCCCAGACAACTGAATGCACACCAAAACCCAGCTGTTTTCAGTGACTCACAGGAGGACAGAGAGAATCAGCATTCCATTGATCACCTTAACAGGCAATCCACTGATCACCCTAACGACTCTCGAGGCCATTCACAACCAGCCCCCAGTGACCCACACCAACAGGATGACTCAACGACACCTTAGATGAGCTTTTCATCCATGAGAGGATAAATACCTGATACTCCCTACTAGTCAGACAGAACTGAAGAAGGCTTTTGGATGAGAGGTGAAACATCTTCAAGAATCTTCAAGCAAGTCCAGTTGCTCTCTTTTACCACCCACAGTAACATCCCAGTCCTTTGGAATACAACCCTCAACAACGATGGCATTTGCAAGCTTGGTTAAGATGGGACAGCTGACGGCGATGGAGGCTTTAAGCATATCAGCCACGACGCCGGAGGGTCCAAGGGATTTTCTAGACTTCATTTTGGTGATTGCTGAGGCAATCATCTCACCCGTTACGAGAATGGGGGGACCAGCAACAGGCTCAGCCACGGGCAGGTCATTAACACACCAGGGAAACTCAACGTTGAGTAGGCGTTCATAATGTTCTTTCCAAGCCTTCTTCTTCTGACTGTCACTTAGACATAAGTTGCCTTGGTCATCTTTAATGCAACTCTCACCAACAACATCAAGCTGCTCTTTCTTCATCTGCTTAGCCATATGGAACACATCCACTTTACCGGACCTAACATCATCGAATTTACTCTTCTCGGCTCTCTTCTTGGCTTCAAAGACTATGCGCTTGGCGAAACGCTTGGCTTGGAGGTAGTCCTCTTTATTCCCACCGTTCTTCTATTCCTTCCAAAGGCATCTTTTTTTTCACAAACAGCATGACTGACTGACTCATCCCACCACCAGGTTTGCTTCCTTCTGTTTCTCCTTTTGGTGACTCCACATATCTTCTCAGATGCTTTCAATAGGCCATTTTTAAGGAACTGCCAGGTATCCTCCACAGTGGTGATGTGACTGCTGTCATGTAGTTCAACGTCCACCGCCTCCAGAAAGCATTCCTTTACTACAGGATCTTTCAACTTCCATGTACGGAGTTTAGGGGTAAAGGACTGCTTATAAGACTTGGTGGGCTTGAGAGAGAGGTCACAGACAAGCAGTTTGTGCTGCACTGCACACTCCTCACCTGGAATGACCTTAGTATTGGATACAAGACCTAACTCCTGCCTTCTCACAAGTATGTAGTCGACTTGGCTTGAGTAGCCTCCAGACTGATAGGTGACCAGATGGTTCATTTTCTTTGTGAAGAAAGAGTTGCAGATAGCAAGCTCATTGGCCACGGAGAATTCTAGCAGCCTCTCACCTTCAGGGTTGCGATCACCAAAGCCAAGCCCTCCATGAATACCTTCATAGCCTGCAGCAGTTTCTCCAATATGACCATTGAAATCACCACACAAGAGCAAGGTCTCTGAACCCCCTACTTTTGACACAGAGAACTGCAGTAGATCATAGAAAGCATCTTTGGTGCTGTCGTCTAGACCTACTTGCAGGGCATATATAGAGAAGATGGTAAGAATGGTCACACCAATGTTGATCTTAAGTAGACATAACCTATCAGATATACGCTTGACATCCAGCACGCTCTCTACCCACTTCTCCGCGAGAAGTATTCCTACGCTGCCTGTCCCCTTTTCATTCCCGACCCAGAAGAACTTGTCTGGAGTCCTTACCACTAACCATACGGGCTGACCCTCCTCTCCATCTAGTCTCTTGAAGACAGCAGAGATCAATCTTTCTTCTGGAGATGGTCTCAACCACTTCCTTCCTCTCATAGTACCAACATTTAAAGATGCTACACGAAATTTTTGACGCGGTTGCTTGATGTCGATCTGGGGGTGCCCACGTTTGACACCCACCCTACTGTTGGTGACACTCCTATCACTAGGAGTCCCACTCTCTTCACTACTTCTTCGAACTTCCATGGCTTTCAATGGAGTGAGGATTTTTACGGCTGGATGCCCTTCCTAACGCCAACCCCCAACCTGGAGGACCAGGGGATTACATTTCGTCTGGACCCTACCTTTCGACCTGTCCAGCTTGGGTGACCCTACCAGGAGTTCTAGACTCCAGCCGGCATAGCTCTAGAGGTCACAGGGACACACAAACTGCCCCACCACGATAAGGTGGCGATCCTAGTGGGACAGTAGGGATTGTTAGATTCTATTGTTAGTTAATTTAAGAATTAGTTTAGGAAACAAACATGGCAACAACAATCATGTGAACTTCTGTTCTTTTATGAAATCATTTAAAAAACAAACATACAAAAATCATGTGAACTCATGTTTTCTATTGTGAAAAGAAGAACATCTGACTGCAATGAATTTGTGTCAAAACATGTTCAAAGTTGTCGTGAGGGGGGCCTGGATGGGATAGAGAGAGAGGGAGAATCGGGTGTTTATGGCTGTGTGTGTGTGGTTTGAAATGTTTTGTTATATCCTATTCCTGTCCAGTCTGTGTCAGTGTGACAGAACACCTGAATTTTCAGGCTGTGTGTGCTTGGAGTTGTTTCCAGTCGTTTGTCATGAGTTTTGAATGACGTGAGTGTGGCAGCGGGGGCGTGGTCTAGCATCGGTCTGTGACAGGAGGGCGGAGTCAGGGAAGTTAAGTGGCAGAATCACTACACCTGTTGTTAATTGATGTGTTTGTGTGTCTTCCCAGTGACCGCGCCCTTCTTAAGGAGAGAGAGTGAGAGCAGAGGGACTCTCTCCACAGCCAGACGGCTGATGTGTGTGCGTGTCTGAGTGTGTGTTTGCAACTGAAAAGTGCAAATAAAAGAGAGTTTTGTGAAAACAGTTCTGTCCTGCCGTCCTTCTGTGCTCCACCCACCTACATGGACTGCTACAGTGGTGCCGAAACCCGGGAACCGAGCACAGAAGACAACAGCCCCATGGAGTCCTCCACCTTCGCCAACCTGATCCACGCCCTCGCCACGGCCCAACAGAGCCAGCACCAGGCGCTGCTCGCCCTCCGAAAGGAGCAAGAACAACGGTTCGAGGCCCTGGTGCTGGCGCAACAGGAAGATCGTCAGGCGTTCCAGCACCTCCTCGCGTCGGCGGGGTCCACCATCTCCACCGCCGCGGGCCCTTCCCCCCCCCCTCACCCTCACGAAGATGGGCCCGCAGGACGACCCCGAGGCATTCTTCACGCTCTTTGAGCAGGTAGCAGAGACCTCGGGGTGGCCGGTGGAACAGTGCGCGGCGCGCCTCCTCCCCCTGCTAACGGGAGAGGCGCAGCTGGCCGCGCTACAGCTCCCCGCCGACCGCCGGCTGGCCTACGCGGACCTTCACCGGGCCGTCCTCCAGCGGGTGGGACGCACCCCGGAGCAACAACATCAGCGTTTCTGCGCTTGGAGAAAGTCGGCCGGCCGTTCGCGTTTGGCCAGCAACTCCGGGACGCCTGCTGGCAGTGGTTGAGGGCCGACAGCTGCGACGCTGAGGGACTCATCGACCAGGTGGTACTGGAACAGTTCGTCGCACGTCTACCAGCGGGAACCGCAGAGTGGGTCCAGTGCCACCACCCAGCGTCGCTGGATCAGGCAATCGAGCTGGCGGAGGATCATCTGGCGGCTGTCCCGACGGCAGGACACCAGACGACCTCTTCTCTTCTCTCCTCTCTCTGCCCTCCTCCTGTGTCTTCTCCTCGCCCCATTCCCCCACCGCGGAGACGGGGGCCGGCGCCACCTCAGCTGGCCCGCCGCACCCGCGGTGCCCTTCCGTGTCTCCCTTCTGTGTCTGTCTCTCCCCCCCCCTCAGGTGAGTGAGCCCCAGAGCACTAGTGCAGAGAGGAAGCCTGGGCCGGTTTGCTGGCACTGCGGGGAACCGGGCCACCTCCAATAGCAGTGCTCGATAATGGAGGTGGGCGCGGTGGTTCGGATCCCCAACGCGCCAGGAGCCGCCCTCGATCGGGCCGGAGCGTATCGCATACCGGTGAGTATCCAAGGGGATACATATCAGGCGTTGGTGGATTCTGGCTGTAATCAGACCTCAATCCACCAAAACCTGGTGCAAGATGAGGCATTGGGGGGAGTACAATTGGTGAAGGTGTTGTGTGTGTGCACGGGGATGTTCACAACTACCCTTTAGTGTCGGTCCACATTATTTTCAGAGGGGAAAAATTTATAGTGAAGGCGGCGGTTAATCCTCGCCTTACCCACTCTTTAATTTTGGGGACTGATTGGCCGGGATTTCAGGGTTTAATGACACACTTAGTCAAGAGTGGGTCCTGCCATTTGACGGGGAGGTCCCGGTGTCGCTTTGGCAGGAGCAGCTGTCACAGAGCCGTCTACGTCATCCCCGCGCCAGAGTGAGAAGCCGCCAACTCCTCCTCTCTCTATTGGGGAATCCCTCGCGGATTTCCCATTAGAGCAATCGCGAGACAAGACTCTGCGGCATGCTTTTGACCAAGTGAGAGTAATCGATGGTCAAACGCTCCAGCCGAACGCCACCCCGTCCTTCCCCTACTTCGCGATTATGAAGGATAGATTATACCGAGTGACGCAGGACACTCAAACTAAAGAGCGAGTCACGCAGCTTTTAATTCCGAAGAGCCGCCGGGAATTGGTATTCCAGGCGGCTCACTTTAATCCCATGGCTGGACACTTAGGGCAGGATAAAACACTAGCCCGAATAATGGCCCGATTCTATTGGCCGGGGATTCGCGGCGATGTCCGTAGGTGGTGTACGGCATGCCGCGAATGCCAGTTAGTAAATCCAGCGGCCATTCCAAAAGCGCCTTTGCGCCCCCTACCATTAATCGAGACCCCGTTCGAAAGATTTGGGATGGATCTCATCGGGCCATTAGATCGGTCAACACGAGGGTACCGCTTTATATTAGTTCTAGTGGACTATGCAACGCGAAACCCGGAAGCAGTGCCTCTTCGCAATATCTCAGCACGCAGTATTGCGGAGGCACTCTTCTGCGTCATCTCCCGAGTTGGAATCCCGAAAGAGATTCTGACTGATCAAGGCACCTCGTTTATGTCACGAACACTGAATGAACTGTATGGGTTATTAGGTATTAAACCGATCTGCACCAGCGTGTATCACCCACAAATGGACGGCTTAGTGGAACGGTTTAATCGCACCCTTAAAAACATAATTAAAAAATTTGTAAGTGAGGACGCGCGTAACTGGGATAAATGGCTCAAACCCTTGTTCTTTGCAGTGCGAGAGGTCCCCCAAGCCTCCACGGGGTTCTCCCCATTTGAATTATTATATGGGCGTAAGCTGCGCGGCATTTTAGACGTGCTGCGAGAAAATTGGGAGGAGGGACCTTCTCCAAGCAAAAATGAAATTCAATACGTTATTGACCTGCGCGCAATACTCCACACACTCACACAACTAACCCAGGAGAATTTGCGGCAGGCCCAAGAACGGCAAACCCGCCTGTACGACAAGGGTACGCGCCTTAGAGAGTTTGCACCGGGAGAGAAAGTACTCGTACTGTTGCCCACATCGAGCTCTAAATTAGTCGCCAAGTGGCAAGGACCCTTTGAGGTCACACGGCGAGTCGGGGACATCGACTACGAGTACGGTATCTGGGCTTCCACTTGGGCAACGGGCAGGTGCGTCCCCAAATTAACAAGACTGCAGCGATTGCGGCCTGCCCGAGGCCCAAGACCAAAAAGGGGGTGAGACAATTCCTGGGGCTGGCTGGCTATTATCGTAGGTTTATACCTAATTATTCGGACATCACCAGCCCGCTGACTGATCTGACTAAAAAGGGGGCACCAGATCCGGTCCAGTGGACAGAGCAATGCCAGCGGGCTTTTTCTAAGGTTAAGGCTGCACTGTGTGGGGGGCCACTTTTACACTCCCCTGACTTTTCTCTCCCCTTTATGTTGCAGACGGATGCGTCGGACAGAGGGCTGGGGGCCGTTTTGTCCCAGCAGGTGGGGGGGAGGATCGCCCCGTCTTGTACATTAGTCGCAAGCTGTCGGTGCGTGAGGGGCGCTACAGTACCATCGAGAAGGAGTGCCTGGCGATCAAGTGGGCGGTCCTCGCCCTCCAGTACTACCTGCTGGGACGCCCTTTCACCCTCTGTTCGGACCACGTGCCCCTCCAGTGGCTCCACCGCATGAAGGATGCCAATGCGCGGATCACCCGTTGATATCTGGCACTCCAACCCTTTAACTTCAAGGTGATCCACAGGCCGGGAGCGCAAATGGTCGTGGCGGACTTCCTCACCCGTCGGGGGGGGGGGAGTCGGCTGCGGGCCGGACGGCTGCCCGGCCTGAGTCGGGCGGTGGGGGTATGTGGCAGCGGGGGCGTGGTCTAGCATCAGTCTGTGACGGGAGGGCGGAGTCGGGGAAGTTAAGTGGCAGAATCACTACACCTGTTGTTAATTGATGTTTGTGTGTCTTCCCAGTGACCGCGCCCTTCTTAAGAAGAGAGAGTGAGAGCAGAGGGACTCTCTCCACAACCAGACGGCTGATGTGTGTGCGTGTGTCTGAGTGTGTGTTTGCAACTGAAAAGTGCAAATAAAAGAGAGTTTTGTGAAAACAGTTCTGTCCTGCCGTCCTTCTGTGCTCCACCCACCTACATGGACTGCTACAGTGAGTTCAAAGGTTCTGGCTCAGAGATTTTGTGCAGCACATCAGACTCATAATAGAATAGGATGTCAGTTGGATGAGGCCAGGTGAAGACATTCTTCTCACCCAGCTGTTGCATGCAGCTCACTTCCACTTCTTCACCCATCACCTGGATGACCTGTCCCACGAAAGGCTTACTTTCGTATCTGACCAGAATGAACTTGCCTTTCAGATCCTGCTGACAGTTGGTAGATGTTGAAGGGAGATCTTCTGATAGGTTGCGGAAATCTGCTGGGATCGGATCATAATGCTTGCAGATATCAGGTCTTGCACAGAAACATGAGATTTCCCTCCACTGAATCACAGCTGGCTCTTCAGAGGTCACTTGATGGATTTGCAGTGTACCTTTTATGGCTGGGACATTTGTTGGGACTGATTCATCGTACTTGACAATGGCTTCCTCGTGTATCCAAAAGTACTTGATGCTTGAGGGCTGATCCTTCAGGAAGTTGTAAAGTTCCTCAGCTGTCTGCAAGTCAGTGCCTCTTTGGACTGCTGTGTCTGCAGTACGCTTGAGAGCCCCTCCCACTCCATCAGGAGCTCCTTTCCCATGCGACTTCTCACTGAAATTCCAAGTGACCCTTTGAAACCCACTCAGAAAAGGCACTGTGCTGAGAAGAAAAAAAGCTTTTCTTGTTCCTGTATTGGGCCACTGGTCCATCACTTATGATATGTAAAGTGGTGGGTTTGTCAGATTTGCCTATGGCATCCTTCAATACAGGCTCCATGTGAGCCCTTACAGCACGTTCATCATGGCGGGGAGAAGCAGAGAGAGTGGCATAGGAAAAGGATGATGAGGCCGTAAATATGATGGACACCTATGTAAGCACATGGCCTTGATGTGAAGATCTCATCTCTCATCTCATTATCTGTAGCCGCTTTATCCTGTTCTACAGGGTCGCAGGCGAGCTGGATCCTATCCCAGCTGACTACGGGCGAAAGGCGGGGTACACCCTGGACAAGTCGCCAGGTCATCACAGGGCTGACATAGACAACCATTCACACTCACATTCACACCTACGGTCAATTTAGGGTCACCAGTTAACCTAACCTGCATGTCTTTGGACTGTGGGGGAAACCGGAGCACCCGGAGGAAACCCACGCGGACACGGGGAGAACATGCAAACTCCACACAGAAAGGCCCTCGCCGGCCACGGGGCTCGAACCCGGACCTTCTTGCTGTGAGGCGACAGCGCTAACCACTACACCACCGTGCCGCCTGATGTGAAGATTTCAAACACATTTTTTAAAATGAACACTTATCTTTACCGTTATTGTGAATTATAAATGGTTTCCTAAGATCATACCATTTGACATGTAACGCTAAGCACACCTGACCATACCCTAAAAATATCAAATTATCAAGATTTCAAAGAGAGCTACTAACCTTGGCATGCAGCAGTTAGGCTAATCAGGGGTCCTTCTTTGTGATATAATTTCCTGCCACATGGTCGTCTTACACAAATGAACAAAATGGCTCCTCAAATGTTGGTTACACTGCCTTGACAATTTAGGAAGTTGACTTGACAGACACAATTCCTCAAATTAGTTATAATATTCAGAACAATGGTGTTCCAATTATTTTATTCATTGTTAAACAACACAAATGCAGGATTATTCCAAACTAGTTGATAATGCATTTTATTGAGAATTTCACCTTTTTTGAACATGTTTAAGTATTTGGTACAAAGTTTTTATGGTTACACCACATTGACAT
>NC_083570.1:827500-977500 GCF_027579695.1 Neoarius graeffei
GAGTGGCAGACTGGGGTGGTGGTCCCTCTTTTTAAGAAAGGGGACCGGAGAGTGTGCTCCAATTATAGGGGAATCACACTTCTCAGCCTCCCAGGGAAAGTTTACTCCAGGGTACTGGAGAGGAGAATTCGACCAATAGTCGAACCTCGGATCCAGGAGGAACAATGCGGTTTTCGTCCTGGTCGCGGAACACTGGACCAGCTCTATACCCTTTATAGGGTGCTCGAGGGTTCATGGGAGTTTGCCCAACCAGTCCACATGTGCTTTGTGGATCTGGAGAAGGCATTCGACCGTGTCCCCCGTGGTATTCTGTGGGGGGTGCTTCGGGAGTATGGGGTTCGGGGCTCTTTGCTAAGGGCTGTCCAGTCCCTGTACGAACGGAGCAGGAGTCTGGTTCGCATTGCCGGCAGTAAGTCAGACCTGTTCCCAGTGCATGTTGGACTCCGTCAGGGCTGCCCTTTGTCACCGGTTCTGTTCATAATTTTTATGGACAGAATTTCTAGGCGCAGCCAGGGGCCGGAAGGAATCCTGTTTGGGAACCACAGGATTTCATCTCTGCTTTTTGCGGATGATGTTGTCCTGTTGGCTTCTTCAAACCAGGACCTTCAGCATGCACTGGGGCGGTTTGCAGTCGAGTGTGAAGCGGCTGGGATGAGAATCAGCACCTCCAAGTCCGAGGCCATGGTTCTCGACCGGAAAAGGGTGGCTTGCCCTCTCCAGGTTGGTGGAGAAGTCCTGCCTCAAGTGGAGGAGTTTAAGTATCTCGGGATCTTGTTCACGAGTGAGGGAAGGATGGAGCGTGAGATCGACAGGCGGATCGGTGCAGCCTCCGCAGTGATGCGGTCGCTTTACCGGTCCGTCGTGGTGAAGAAGGAGCTGAGCCAAAAGGCGAAGCTCTCAATTTACCGGTCGATCTACGTTCCGACTCTCACCTATGGTCATGAGCTTTGGGTAATGACAGAAAGAACAAGATCGCGGATACAAGCGGCTGAAATGAGTTTCCTTCGCAGGGTGGCTGGGCGCTCCCTTAGAGATAGGGTGAGAAGCACAGTCACTCGGGAGGAGCTCGGAGTAGAGCCGCTGCTCCTTCACATCGAGAGGAACCAGCTGAGGTGGCTCGGGCATCTTTTTCGGATGCCTCCTGGACGCCTCCCTGGGGAGGTGTTCCAGGCATGTCCCCCCGGGAGGAGGCCCCGGGGAAGACCCAGGACACGCTGGAGGGACTATGTCTCTCGGCTGGCCTGGGAACGCCTCGGTGTTCTTCCCGAGGAGCTGGCCGAGGTGTCTGGGGAAAGGGAAGTTTGGGCTTCCATGCTTAGACTGCTGCCTCCGCGACCCGGTCCTGGATAAGCGGAAGAAGACGAGAGACGAGAGGATCTCGCAGCTGAAGGGAATATATCTGATAGACCACGAAAACAATTTCAGCCAATATTATTCAAGTGCTGTAGCAGATAACGGCTCAGAACGGAGTTTAGATTTTTGGGGGCAAAAAAAGGAAATATTAAAGACACATTATAGCCCAGGAGTAATAGGGTTATACCCGGAACAAATTAGTAACAAGCTGAAAATTTCAGAATACCTTTAGGAATAACATACTAAAAGTCCCCGGAAATCCCCCTTATACTCTGAGAAATTCAAGATGGCGTCCAAAATGGCCGCCAAATGGAGATCTGCCCATATCTCAGGCCCAAAACAAAATATTAATGCAATTAAAAGGTCAGAATATATGTTTTGTAGGGTAGGAGAGTAAATTCCAACATGTGTGTATTAATTACATTGTGTATTAACATTATATAATAACAATGTACACATTATAACAGTATATTTGTGTATAGTGTCGATCCATTGGTTACTCGTTCACAAAACAACAAACACAATTACTAGGGGTTGGAGCACTTATTTTCATTAATATTAATTAAATTGGTGGTGTAAAATAAAAAATGGCATGTTAAAAGGTCATGCTGAGTTCAGTCATTTTTTGTCCGAACACACTGGCATTGCTAGCAGTAAAGACTGGCGCTAGATGAATTTTTTTCCACCCTTAAACAAGCTTGAATAAATTCCCGACTTCATTGATGGTACAACAAAGGTCCAAGCATTACAACTGAGGCACTGAGAAGTGTTTAAGTCTACTCATTGTTTATAAGCAAGAGCTTTTATTGAGGCAGACCTTTTTGACAGCTTGCCATTGTAGTTTTAGAAGATAGAGTTCTCAAATTTAATTTCCCTTTAATATTTTATCAAAGCTTAAAGATGCACTAAATATTAAGGAAATTGATGTCTAATTGTCGTCTTACATTATGTTCATGTATGTAGGTAGCCTACTAAGCTAATCTGTCAATCATAACCATCAAATTCCATGTAATTTCCACATTAATGACCTTGTAATCTTGGTTAATTTTAAAATAGTGTGACAATGGTGAATTTGCATTGCTTGTATGAGAGAACATATAATTTAACATTTTAATTGCATTTATATTATGTTTTATCCCTGAGATATAGTTTTCACATGACGTCACAGAGTCGGGGATTCCCTGGTGGCGGCCATCTTACCGTACGGGTCACTGAGCACACATTGTAGCGTGCGAGTTACATTCATTTATATATTATTTACATTTATAGTTACAGTACTACTATTTAAAGCTAGCAATGGTGCACACGTTGTATTCACGGCTGTCGTAATAGGTCAGATGATGAAGTCAAGCGGAGCTTTTATGGAATTCCCACTGTATGGGAGCACGAAGGCGAGCAAACAAAGGAGAAATCTATGGTTTGCGAGAATCAACTGCAAGGATTATCAGCCTTCCAAACACAGCAAAGTCTGCTCCGATCATTTTATAAGTGGTAAGTTGTTTAAATAAACAATCAATTGTGTTTAAGTTTGTTTTTGGAAACATCATGTGAACAATCTGTGGAGAATGCCTAACTGGAACCGCTGAGTGTACGTTTACATTGTAATGTACACTTAATATCGCTCGTTTGTCACGTTTCTATTTGAAACTTGTCACTTCACTCACGCAAGGGTCATTTTTGAAAAACATTTTAGGTCCATTCTGTATGATTTGATTTGTGTTTGGGATGCAAACAGCGCGCCTTTTGGCGGATGCCGCCTGAATCGCGCAGATCCGGGTTTTTTTTTTTTTTTAGGGGGGGCGTTGGAGTGTCTGATTATAATTTCAAAGTAAATTCTGTATTAAAATTACTAAATAAGCAAATCCGTTACAGTCCATGAAACAGGAAGTTTAAGGATGAGAAAAAAAAAAAAACAGTTTAAATCGGGAAGCTGCGCACATTTGTGCAGCCCGAACGGTGTGCAGGACTGCGCAAATGTGCGCAGCTTCCCGATTTAAACTGTTTTTTTTTTGTTCTGCGCGATTCAGGCGACAAAAAAGTTGTATAAAAATAAAGTTGTATATATCAGACAGCCTTTAAAGTTTGATGAAGTCAGTTTCAGGCTTTGGCAGCCCTGCATAGTCACTTGAAAATGCATCTTTGTCCACTTCGTAGGGGTCAATTCCCCCAAACAAGGCCAGTTTGGCTGCATACCGTTGTCGTGAGATGTCGTCTAATGTATCTATATACTTCTGTTTGCTTGATTTTGCCGACATTGATCTTTATTTTAGAAAACTGACTATATAAATTCGTCCGAGATAACGTAGCCAGTAGTGGCGATGGTCCGTTTTGTTTGCCCCCTAGGATGGCGGCTGGGGGGCGTTCCCCGGAATGCCGTGACGTCAGTGAAAACCCTCTATTGAAAAATCTCCAATCGGCGGCCATTTTGGACGCCATCTTGAATTTCTCAGAGAGCACAAGGTGGATTCCCGGGGACTTTTAGTATGTTATTCCTAAGGGTATTCTGAACATATTCTGAAAAAAATTCAGCTTGTTACTAATTTGTTCCGGGTTGGACTCAATTTTGAGCTAATGCTCTTGGGCTATTATGGAGGTTAAGACTGACACGGGGGTGTGATTAGTTTCGTGCTGTAGGTCTGAGCTCTAGCCCAGTCCCTCGGCTGTGGAGCGCGACAGGATGAAACAGATTCCCTTACTGCATTCGTCGTGATCTCCTGAACACAGAGTGAGAATCCCAAAATCCAACACAAAGCTGTTCCTGTACTTTTGGGTGAAGATCTGATTTCCACCAAATTCTCAGCGGGCATTAGGGAGGGTCGGTTTCATCTCATCACCAGCACTGAGCTGCTCGTTGAAACAGTTCCGTTTCGCACAAATTTAACCATTTCACTCCTGAAGGAAATAACAGCAGAGGGGCGTGGCCTAGGGGGCGTGTGTAATGAGCCTGAGAACAAACTGCTCTCTCTTTAGCGCTGCCGTAACAGAACAACATTAAAAACAGCTGAAAAAAGTTCCAGCGCATCAGTTTAAAAACTAATTGTATGGAATAAAGCGCTCACGCCGTATCCACTCAAATGCATCACATTTTATTCCAACAAAATCCATCTAAAAAACAAAATCCCCAAACACAAACTTTGTACAAGTTTACAGAAACGCACCGTGTTTCTCTTTTCTTTTCTTTTCACGACTCACCGACACACAGTTTACACAAAGCATAAAAATGTCTGTTTTTAAAAACGCTGTATTTAGTGTTCTCTGTAAAACCACACCGACGAAACAAAAAACTCCGAAACTGGACGTTACAAAAAAAAAAAAAAAAAAAACCCAAACCCTCCCATTGTGTTTTAGTTCTTTTTCTTTAAAACGCTATTTACACATTCAGCCATTTTATGAAATGATCGATTATAATACTGTATCAAATCCGTCCAAAACATCAGACCCTTAAAAAGACGGGTTTCGTCATCGTTTAAACCCCGTGTCAGTCGTGTGGTCACTTTACAGCGTTTATTTACACACAGTTCAACATCGTTAACATGAAGACGGCACTCAAGCAGGACTCGACTCACCATCGGAGAGCTTTGATACGTTATAAACACTTACAGAGCGACTGAAACACACAAATCAGGAAAAGGAGATAATTATTTAAAAAAAAATTTAAAAAAAATTTTTTTTACTTCCCCTCCAGCAGACTCCAGTGTACACACAAGGGGCGGGGCCTGTACTTGCTGAGATGTTTCTGATTGGACAGCATATGCTATAAACTCACACACACACACATGCAAAACTGCAATCTGATTTATAAAAGCACCACTGCAGCGCGCACACACACACAGCACCGTTTTATACTGAGAAACAGACAGATAGAGACAGACAGGTGGTGCTAGAGTTGTTGCAGTAGCTGTCGTAAGTAGGGGGCGCTGTGGAGCTGTCTGTTCACCCGGGAGAGTTTATACAACACAGGACAGTCTAGAGACACACACACCGCCTGTCTGTCTGCACTTCCACTGCAGCTCATACACACCTACAGAGAGAGAGAGAGACAGGTTCAGAGGAGACTCTTTTCTGTACGTCACTAAAGAAAAGAGAGAGAGAGAGAGAGAGAGAGAGCTGACCTTGAGGAGCTGGTCATGCTGCTGCTCCCACACTCGGAGGTTGTGATGCAGTGTGACGGCGACACGCTGAGGTTCGGCCCTGCAGCGCTCACACACTCCCAGCTGAGTGAGCTCATCACACACCGGGCAGTGCAGCGTGGTGAAGTACTGCGAGATCGTCCCCTTCCTCAGAGACTCGTCCCCTACAGCGCCTCCCCCTGGATACGAAGACCACTTCTGCACCTACACACAATTTCAAACAATGTTTAAATCACATGGTGTGTAGCTGCAGTGAGAAAGTCAGCAGTACAGAACACACACACACACACACCCGGGGCAGGGTGTGGTACCAGCTGAACACGTCGACCCCGATCAGGCTGAAGATGCGAGCGAGGGGGGGGAGGATCTGTTTGGTGATGTAGTAGGTGGTGTTGAGGCGCAGCGCAGGATCCTGCAGAACCTCCAGGGGGCGACGCACCAGCTGGATCAGAGGAACCCCAGGAGAACCGTACACGATGACGTACGGCACACGCTCACCGACCCGCGGCTCCAGACGACGGTCGTGTGCCATCATTCTCCTGCAAGAGAGAGAGAGAGACCCGAGAGGTTCCTGGAACTGAGGAACAGAAAGTAAAATCCGGTGTGTGAGAGACAGAGAGATGTGTTTGTTTACCTGGTGAGCTCGAGTGCAGGTACGCAGGCTCCAGGTCTGTAGGAGGCGCTGCCGCGGTACTCTTTAGCAAAAGTCAGGTCCTGTACGGTCACTCTGCCTTCCAGAACTTTCACACACTGCCTCTGTACGTACTGCTTGACCAGGGAGATGTCCCTCGTCTCGAACAGCAGCTTCACCGATCGCTCCAGGATCTACACACACACACACACAAACTAATCACCTTGTGTTTGTGTGACAGATGGTATTATACACACTGTACTAGCTGGTTACCTTAGCAACAGCAGGACAGCCGTCACGGCGTACCGTCTCAATGCCTTTAGCATCGAACACAGGATCCTTCTGATTCACAGACTCGTACATGTAGCCCACATAGCGCTTCTTAGTCTGTAACACACACGGCAGGTACACCTACACACACACACACACTTTCAATCCAGTTTTACTGACTGACCTTGGGAACACAGTCCAGTTTTGTAAAACATTCCTATTGATAGACTTTGGGAAACTGTTACCGATGGCTCTTGGGAACTTCCTTCCGTTTTGAAAAGCACAACAAACATTACATACATGCGCAAATGAAATGAAACCAGAGCCGCTCTTTCAAAATAAAGAACACGTTAAATTAATACAGCGTGTAAAAAAGGCACTTTCAACACAAAACATGGTCCGCACAAATTTCCCATGCAGCAGGTTTAGACTTTTGCATTGTTTAACATGTTGGAAGTATATTGTAGCCTAGTAAACTCGACCCACCCGCCGAGCGGACAAAAATATTTTTGCCTACGAGTGGGTCTAGCCTCGGACCAGATCAACAAAACACCCCGGGCATCAAATCGTGCCCGCCAATCACAACGCAAGGTTTTTGTTTGGATTCTTTGGGCGGGCTTTTGCAGGAGTGACGACAAAGCTGCGCGACGCTGGAGAAAGCACAGCAGGAAAGATGGCTACGGCTAGTGAACAGCGCGCGTTTGACTCCGCTTTGGAATCAGTTTTAGAAGAATTAGACTTGGTTGAAACATGAGCAGGAAGAGGCTCTCCGCTCATTCCTTTTCAAGAAGGACGTTTTCGCTGTTTTGCCGACCGGCTACGGCAAAAGTCTGATCTACCAGCTGGCTCCGCTCGTAGCCAAAAGGATGGGGCTAGTTTGTGCAGTACGAAGAATTAATAAACAGCTTTGAAACATTACTTTTTGATTCTTTCTTATTTTCCCGTTATTTTAAATTTAAGGGAAATTATTTCACCAAACACCACTAAATAAAAAAACAGTTTAAGCAAAAAATGTGTATGTTAAGTATGTGGTACAGACTCCAAACTTGTGGTCATTATCTCCAAACTTCTTAATATCTAGAACCTGTTTATTAATTAATATGCATTTTGAAAAATTATTTATATTTCAAGGCCTCCCCCACTGCTTTCTGTCGCTCTGACTACGTCACTGTTGCGCTGATTGGTCAGAGCGTTGGCCTATACGCACAGAGACAGTCTGAGGTGGTGTTTATATTAGACCGTATCCGTATCGTCTTCGTCGCGGATGCACTGTCCGTGCACATTAAAACGCCGGGAAACGACTCCACAGGCGGAACAACTTGAATCCGCCAGGGCCCACGTATTCAACCCAGTACGTACAGTGGCGCTTGAAAGTTTGTGAACCCTTTAGAATTTTCTATATTTCTGCATAAATGTGACCTAAAACATCATCAGATTTTCACACAAGTCCTAAAAGTAGATAAAGAGAACCCAGTTAAACAAATGAGACAAAAATATTATACTTGGTCATTTATTTATTGAGGAAAATGATCCAATATTACATATCAGTAATTACGCCTGTTTGTGTAGATGGGAAGACATACTGAGAATCCAAATCGCCAACATTTGAAATAATAATTGTTTTGAATTATTTCTTGTCTTATTTAATGAAGGTTGTAATAGAATTAGCCTACATTTGGCTTAAGCTGGATGAGACAGAGACATCATTTTATAGCCATTTGTTAAACAGCTGACAGGGAACGTAATTAACCGTTCCGGGAACGAAATTTTTTTGTTCTAACCGGTTCGGGAACGTCTATTTAATGGTGGAACCCAAAACCGGAAACGTTAAAATTCCGTTTCTGTTCGGAACGAACCAATAGGAAAAAAATTCTGGTTCAAAGCCCTGAATTGAATAAACAAAACGCGAGCAGCCATCTCAACTGAATTTCCACTCAACAAATTTCTATAAATACAGTAGTGTTCCCTGTTTGCAGACATTACGGTTGACGACCAATCATTGGTATTGAATGTAACTCCTCAAAAGTATTATATTATATTGCCTGGCAAAATGTTCTACCTGTTAACGGATTCTAATAAAATTTAAAAAATCTTAATGTCCCAATATATAAATACTTCAGCATAATGCTTCAGAAGAGACAGTGAATAAAATGGCATTTATAATTGTATTTAAAACAGTGGAATGATCCATTTTTTGCCACAATCCCAACAACACTAATCATAAAATTCTGTTTTTGATCAGACTACATGTACATTTGCACCTGCAACACTGAAAAGACTTTGAATTAAAGAAGTACAGCCAGTGTTTGATATTTCAGTGAATAAAAATCAGACATGTAAAAAGAAACTGAATAAGTTTAACTCACATTTCATGGCACTAATCGGCAAGTTCAACTCCAAGCACAGGTCAACCATCACCGCTTCAGCACGCGTCACGTTCTGCGTCTTTTCATCCACAGATTTCATAAAAAACTGCTGGATACCCCCAGATTTACTTTCTGCCTGACTCGCCATTTCAGCATACTCCATATGTTTTTTTTTTTTTTTTTTGTAGCTGACATGCCGCGTGCAGTCATCGCGACCACCATGAGTGATGTTAATGTCAGTTCTACACAGTTTGCAGTGTGCGTATCCATTGCCCTTTTGACTGGGTGTAATGCACGGCCATTCTATCGAAAATAGCGCGAACAAATGTGCGGAATCTGCGCATGTCACACACAGCATGTGCGGTTGTCGTAAAAATAAATAGCCGTGAATCGCGCATGGATTGAAAAAGTCGCTTGGACATTTAAAAACAACTCACTGGAATTTAAGAATTTATAATAATTCCGTACAGAATAACACTGTTTGCCGTAACATCGTATTTACGTAACTTTTCCGTACAAAATACGGCCAATCCGTACTAGTAGGCGTCTCTGTTTTTATGTGAAAACGTACAGTCGTACAATGAGGTAAAAATTCGTAGCGGCTACGCAAGATGCGTACAGGTTGGCAGGTATGCTGTTTTTGACCTGACTGTGGATACAGAGTGAATCTGCATCAGCTGAAGTTATTCCATGGTGAAGTTTCAGGTTAATCTCAGAACATTGATGGTGTTGACTGGAAGCTGTGTGAGATACCTTCTCAAACTTGAGTTTGATGGGTTTGGGGTTGGTGGCCGTCACCGCTTCAGCAATTTCACTGCCGATCTTAAACGCCTGCTCTTTAGTCGCCCCCTTCAACACCACAAACATACTGAGAGACAGACAGACAGACAGACATGAAATTTCACCCAACACTGGTCTGGATCACTGAGAACTAGGTAGGTGTGTGTGAGCGCTGTCCCCACCTGTCCGTGTCCCCGTACACCACGCGTGCCCCCCACTTCTTGGTGTCGTTGACGAGTTTTATGGCTCTCTCCAGCGTCTCTCTGGCTTTGTGTATGATGCTGTCTCCAAGCTGCAGGAACACACACACACACACACACACACACACACACACACACACAGGTTGCGTTTTATTTTCACTAGTCAGACCCTCCAGGATTTCACAATGTTGCGATTTGCAACTTCAACGCAAATTCAACCAATCATTGGTGACGTCGACAAACTACCTTCCGCCTTACTTCCAGTGTTGCCAGATTGGGCGGCTTCAAGTGCATTTTGGCGGGTTTTGAACATATTTTGGGCTGGAAAACGTCAGTTTATATAGGCTTAAATTGTGTTACTGAAAAAGTGTGTTATGTTTACAGTGAAGGACTGTGTGCACTTTACTTTTTTTTTTTACTTAATACAAGAAATTAATGGATGCCAACATTTTTGCCAAAATGGTATTTTATTTTCCATTGTTTAGGCAGCTTCAGCATCATACTGTGAGATTCTGTTCAAATTGTTTTTTTCTTCTACGAAACCTGAGCTATTTATTTTATTAGTTTATAATTATTGTTTAATTTAGTCTTCAGGAGAGACTGCCTGCACACAGTACTAGTTTTTTCTTCCATGAAAGCTGGGGCATTTATATTATATTTTAAAGTAACTTCATGTTGTGCTGTGAGGTTCTCTGCACTTTAACTTTTGAACCAACAGGTGCATTTGGATAAGTAAAGCCTATTTTTCTGCATTTTTGTAGTCCTGGTAATCTTTTATATTGGTAAAGTTGTTTACAGGACCATTTCTCAGTGTCTTTGTTTTTTTAATCAATCAATAGTTTTTCAGTAATAACTTAATGTTTAACATATCACTCAATTTTAATCACAAAAAGAGAAAACTTTCACTTCCTCCCGCAATGTAATCCCAACAAAAACCTGAAAAACACCGCAATTTTCATCGCAATTTTTTGGAAAACCCCCGCAACATCAGACATTTTAGCCCGCAACAACCACAAAAAAGGCCCGCGGAATCCTGGGGGGACTGGGTAATGTAAAAGGTGTGTGTGTGTGTGTGTGTGAGAGAGAGAGAGAGATCACACCTCCACACTGGGCATGCGTCCGGAGAAGTTTGCAGCTGTGTAGCCAAAGGTGACGTTAGCGATGAGCTTGAGGCCGAGCTGACGAGCATCAAGGAGGCGGAGCAAAGCTTCGTCACCACTGTACGACTTCATCACCGACTTCACCATCAAACGCGTGTGTAGGATCTCCTCCAGCATCCGGGGAAGCAGACCTTTACGCACAGAGGCCTACACACACACACACACACAGGTTTATTATTAACACAGCTGGTTTGGTTCTCAGTGTTCAGTCGTGTGTGTGTGTGTGTGTGTGTGTGTGTGTGTGTGTGTGTAGGATAGATTAGGGATAAAATTAGCTCATGTTTTAAGTCGTTCAAATTCTGTAAAGCTGCTCTGCGACAATTTTACTGTAAAAAGCGCGATACAAATAAACCTGACTTGCTACCTTAACAAAGGCGACTCCATTCGGAGAGATGTTGATGTCATTACGGAGCTGATAGAGAAGATCAGGAGGAACTCGCAGAGACGTACAACCAAACCTAAACTCATCAGACCTGAGAGAGAGAGTGTGTTAGCATGGTGTTATATTAATCAGTGCTGTTATCCACATGAGCATGTTTAGAAAAAGGGGAAAGAAAGAAAGAAAGCCAGAAAAAGAAACCAAAAAAAAAAAAGAAGACTAACAGACAGACAGACAGGATGAGGAACAGTGAAAGCGGGCCTCTGCAGCAGTGGGTGTGTGCACTGTGACTCACGTTCCGAGGCTGTGGGCGTGGCCGAGGCAGGTGGAGTAGCAGTAGTTGTAGGCGATGATGACAGACGGGTAGAGAGACTGGAAGTCCAGCACCAGCACTGAGTTACTGTAGAACCGCGACTCGGGCTCCATGATCAGAGGAACACACTGAGGCGCCCTCTGCTGGGCTCGCTGGGACACGCTCGGGCTCACCGCGATGAAGTTCAACGGCTTAGCGATGCGCAACATCATCGACTCCACACGGTACTGAGACAGAGATCGCATTTTAACACAATGAAGTCTTCTTGGTTACATCCCAAACCACAGACTAGCGTTCTTCAGGATCAGTGTGTGTGTGTGTGTGTACCTGAGAGCCTCGTGTGAGGACGTGATAGAACTGAATCCCAAACACTCGTGCAAACTCACTAGTGCGACCCACAACATCCCTCTGCTGCAGGAGCTGCATCACACCACACACACGGCTCATGTAGTGGTCCACCACCTTCCACCTGAGACACACACACACACACCTTGCTCAAGTCCCATGTTGACCCGAGGCTGATTTATTAGACGTGCGAGTCTGTGTGCCCCTCCCCCCTGGAGTGTCGATGTTCTCACCTGTACAGGTGCGTCTTGTGGTCGAACCAGTCAGAGAGCGTGCGGTGTGTGTACAGAGGGAAGCGCTGGTGCAGCAAGTGAAACGCCACATTTTCAAAGGTGTAATTATTCAACGCTGCCTGTAAAAAAAAGGGGGGGGCGTTATAGTTATTTATATAAAGACATTATAATGCATGCTTTTACATACATGCGTGTGTGTGTTTCAGTGACCTCGGTCTTCATGATCCTCCACAGGTTGATGGTGATGCGCCCAACGATGTGGATCTCCGTCATCACCTCACTGCCGTACTCGTCTTTATCCTCAGTGAAGCGGTTCTCCTTCGCATCACCTGCGGAGAGAATATAATCTCCGTTACCCATAATCCCCTGCAGCTCTACATCAATTACCACTCCACAATTAGATCAGTTACTAACCGTATCACGTAAACTAACATGAAGGAGACAGCTGTGTGTGAGAGAGAGAGAGAGAGATTACTGTACCTGGCACTCGGGAAAGTTGTTGGCACAGATCCATGCCGAGTGCTGATGCTCGCTGTAACAGGTAACCCCAAGAACACAGCTGAACCTCATAACCAACCAGAATATCAGGATCATACCTACACACACACACACACACACACACGTTCAGTAGTAACACTAGTGAAGCAGTAAGAAAAATTTCTCTCCGAATATTTTACACTTCAGAGTGAGATGTATGACGCTGCCATTCAGAAGATTTAGAAAGAAAAGGAGCGATATGGAAATTACGAGGCGTGCGATGATAAACCGTGATACAAATCAATAAAATGAATAAGGGGAAGTGATTATCATCAGGTTGTGGAATCTGAGCTGTTCCTCGCTGTAACTGTGTTGTTTAGACAGCAGGGGGCGCAATAATGTAAAATATCGTGGGATGTACATGACTTCATTGTGGGTGGAAGTAACAGCTCTAATGCTGCGAACACAAACGGGTGTAAAGTGTGAAAGAGCTGCTGTGATTGTGTACAAACAGATTTAACAAGAAGAAAAAAAAAAGGAGAAGCAAATTGAGGGCAGAACAAGTTTATTAAGAAAAGGAATATTTTAGTTAATAGACTATTTTATTCCAACATTAACAAATTTAGATAAATTACTGTGGGTTTTTGAGAAAATTAAACAAAAGGGCTTTTATTAATTTAAGAAAAGTAATATTTGAGTTGATAAAAGAAAATAAAATATTGCTTTTTCAGTAATAAAAAAAATTTTTCTTCAAAAACTATCATGGGGGGAAAAACAAGTTGTGAACCCAACGTTGTGAATTGGATAAATCACTACTTGGCAAGGAATTACAATTTTTAAAAAAAATTAAATATAAACAGCCCTAAGGGCGGCATGGTGGTGTAGTGGTTAGTGCTGTCGCCTCACAGCAAGAAGGTCCAGGTTCGAGCCCCGGGGCCGGCGAGGGCCTTTCTGTGCGGAGTTTGCATGTTCTCCCCGTGTCCGCGTGGGTTTCCTCCGGGTGCTCCGGTTTCCCCCACAGTCCAAAGACATGCAGGTTAGGTTAACTGGTGACTCTAAATTGAGCGTAGGTGTGAGTGTGAGTGTGAATGGTTGTCTGTGTCTATGTGTCAGCCCTGTGATGACCTGGCGACTTGTCCAGGGTGAACCCCGCCTTTCGCCCGTAGTCAGCTGGGATAGGATCCAGCTCGCCTGCGACCCTGTAGAACAGGATAAAGCGGCTACAGATAATGAGATGAGATGAATTTCAGAAGTGTGTGTCTCTTACAATCTCATCATTTTGCAGATTTCCTCAAACAGCTCGTTTTCATCCACAGTGTAAACAACCTGCAGATCCGCAACTCCAGACCTGACCAGTAGGGGCGCTGTGCTCCTCGAGCCTGGAAATCACGGGGGGGGGGTTAGAGTCATTTTATTGCACCAATTCTTTAAGAAACAGTTTCTTTTGCACTTCCTGTACGTTTCTTCACCGTCCGGCGCTCACTGATGCTTTACGCTGAAAAGGCCTTGTACAAATCTAGCGTTAATAAAAATAACTCACTCAGCATAATTTCAATAAAGCTACTTTATTACTTCCTTAGTCATTTATGTACTCAGGTTTATTCAAGTTATAAACATGTATTTAAAATATTGCACTTATTTTTGTTTTCTCAAAATCCTTACTTTATTAAATTTAGTTTGTTACAGAAATAAGTGCCTTGAAAATTGGGGTGGGGGTGGGGGATCTCGTTTCACTTAGCGGTTATGCGAGCTCCAACACTACCACTTCAAAATAAAACATCATACAATCACATGCACAAACAGCGCCATAGTTTAACTGCTGGGAAAAAAAAAAAAGAAAAAAAAAGTTAAAATCAGGTAACAAACCAAAACGTCACTGATTATCAACATAAACGTTTCTGTTTGGTCACGTAAAAGTGAGCCCTGTCGGTGTTTCAGCCTCTTACTGCCCCATTTCTGCGCTGTTAAAGAAAGCCTGTGTTCGCTCGGCCTGACGGGACCCTGAACAGGATCTTCACCGAATCCACCAGAACAGGGCTGAAGTGTTCAGGTGTCTTCAGGTAGAACCGTCTCTGCTGTACGAGCCATGAGTTGGGGTAAACCCGTCTACTGCACGAACCGACTCACGCCTTCAAACTCGGGTCCTGGCCCCGGAGCTGCAGAGAGCCGACGGTCGAGACGCTACAGCAGGGCAACTAAATCGAGATCCTTTTGTTTGTAATGCAAAGACTAAAAATAAAATTACTTCGCTGAGATAAAAGTGAACACGTGTTAATTTAAGTAAGATAATAATTAGTCTATTTCCTGAAAAAGAGAGACGTTCCAGCAACCTATTTTTTGGGCGAATTAATTAGTCCACACTTTCTTGCTTGTTGTTGGTCATTAGTGCAGTGTGCACTGCGTAGGGACACCACGGGTTTCTCAGATGGACTGGATGTAGCTGAATTTTTTTTTTGGGGGGGGGGGGGGGGGGGGGCGCTGTTCCAAAAAGAACAAATTTGTTGGCAAACTGCACACCACTATTCCACACAGAGCAGAGGATCACTCACCCTGTCCTGAGGAGCGACAGTCTTTATCGACAACGACAGCGCCGGTTATCCGTTTCCTCTCAGATTCAGGAAGCGGACCATCAGAGCTAAGGCAGTAAAATAAGGCACAAATAGGGTCGAATTCAGGGTCAGGCTCCAAATCACGGCGTGCTCGGGCGTGCAGCTCCAAACTCATCACTGTTAGGTGCTGCACCTGAGGGAGATCAGTTTAACAAGAAAACGTGCAAGTCTATGAATAACGAAATTTAAAAAAAAAAACAGAAAAATCACACTACAGAAATCCAGGGCTTTGTTTATCAAGCAGTCATTTACTAAAGTTTATATTAACCTGGTTCCTTACTGATTTACAAAAGTTTCACTGATTTTCCTTGTACTCGTCTGTATAGACAAATAAACTTAATATTAAAATTTTCAGCAAAGCCTGACTGTTCTGAAAAAAAAAAAAAAAAAAAAAACGCTGAAAGAGCACCTAGTGTGATTTAATTTTCCACTACAGACACACCAACTCCTAGGGTGCCATTACTTTTGTCCCAAGACATTTGGAATCATTTCATTGAAGCCATTAATGCGAATTTCACATAATGTTCACGAAATTGGTACGAAAGCATAATCAAGGGATTTAAACATAACAGCATAACCCGTTTATAAAAATCATGGCAACAATAAAAGTCGAAACCCATCAGACGAGGTTCACGTCAGTGAGAGTCCTTGTACAAAAACTTACAAACTCAGAAGTGAAACGCAACCAAAAAAAAAAAAAAAAACCCAACAGGATTCATCTCCACCACCACATTTCTTGTGTAAATGATCCACAAATAAATGTGTTCATACCCAGAATGATAAGCGAGGCTTTAATACGAGGGTTACCGTTAGCAGGGTAAGGTGGGTTTGTTGAAGATAAAAGCTCCCGCAAGCCAGACTCTTTGGCAGCAGGGGCACTTACCTCATGCAGCGCTTTAGCTTCCTGTAGGTTCTGCTTGCCGACTTTAAACCCGTACGAGTTGCACAGCGATGGCCCCTCAATCTGAGAGTTATCCCCTTTGGGTTCATTCAGACCAGCAAACTGATTCTGTATGAGAAAAAAAAAAACGTTTCACAACTAAAGACTAATTTCTGACCAAATTACAGCATATTATACACAACACAACACTGTAAGCTGCTGTAACAGGACTGAGGTGTTCTTTTTGGCCAGACCTTCATTTGTGTCGTGAGCAGTACTCTACGTAACGCACTCGTGTTGCTGTTTCGTCTTTGCTGGAGTCTCCGAGATTTTGGCTCCACATCTGGAAAACGGGTTAGACCAAATGTGATTCGATACAATTATGTAAATCAGGTAGTTTGTTACATTAGCAGGTGTACTAAGCAATTCAAGTTCATGGTAGACCATCTCAAAGTGACTACCTTCTGATCCAGGACTACAGTCAAGCTCATGGACTCCTTTGTTTCTCCTCTTGCTGAGGATGGGGGTGCTGTGGAGGAGGGAGGGACTTGAACTCTCCCCATCGGGGTCTCTTGTAGGAAATGGCGACGGACTGAGAAACTGCTTTGGTTTAATGTTTTCTGGTGAGAGAGGATCGATGGAGCTGCCAAGTGTGGGGGACACGGGTCCAACGCTCAGTTCCAGGTTCTTGTTGTCTGACATTTGCTGCCATGGTGGCAGACAGGAAGGGTCTGGAGATTGAGTCTGCATGAAGGAGTTCCCATCTCCCTCCACTTGCCCTCCAGTTTCATCCTCCATGGCACATTTCACCTCCTTTGGACTGCTGTTGGAGATGCCTGCCTCTACCGGAGATGTGCCGAGAAGCAGAGTTAACTTGTTCTTCCTAAGAGTCTGCAATGCAGACACCTTTTCAGACACCTCACCCTGCCTTTGAGAGAGAGGCAAAAAGCTTCCTACTTCCTCATGGTGGGGTGATTTATTCTTGTCCTGTACTGACATCACATTTTGTGCACATAGTCTTCTTTTCCGATCTCTCTGAAGGCACTCAAATTGTCTCTTAGCTTGCAGCCATAGTTGTACTCGTTCCCGGCTTGGAGCACTTTTGCAAGGCAGGAGAATTACCTTCTGACCACCAGTAGGGGACAAACTGCACCGTTCCTTTTTGTCTTTGGTCAAGTTTGAGGAGTCAGTGCCACGGGAAGGTGAAGACCCTGGGCGTGTCATGGCAGAGAACGCGGTTTTCCAGAACTGCAGACCTTCTTGTGATAAACCACCAACAAACTCTGTCAAATCCTTTGCTAATCTTGTTTCCAGAATTAGCTTGCATCCAGCAATCTCTCTGTCGAGAAAATAGTAAAGATATCATTCCTGTATTTGTAAAAAACATTTTATTCACAAGATTTGGAACGTTACCCAAATGTCGACTAAAGATACCGTACTGGAAAACTTACCTCGGTCTCAAAGGTACATCAGAGGGGTCGCTGCAGAAAGGTTCTTGATAGGTGGCCTCTGAAAGCTCCAGCTCCAGCAGGGTGGAAAGAATCTCTTCCCGACTAGGAGGGGACATTAGGGGCTTGAGGATATGAACTCCTGCATTCTTCTGAGCCTGACTGCCACTCCTTATTTGTGAAAGAGAGCTGATAGACCGCGGTGAACTGCTGGGAGTTGTTGATGTAAAAACCTCACTACCATCCAGCAAATCCCCTGTTGGGGACACACCATTATCAGCAAAGGAGACAGATGTAAGGGGTAAGAAGTGGTCAGGACCTAACAACAGGTCACTTTTCTCACAGTGAAAGTCTTGAAAGTGGCTGCCATGTATTTTAGCCAATGAAATGCCCCAATGTCTGTTTATCAAAACCTTCTCAGGGTCCAGCAGAGACAGACAGAACTCCTTTGAAAACCCTTCGCGGTCTCTACCAGTGGCTCTATCAAAGAGCTCAGGACTAACTGGCCCCTCCGATTCGTGAATGTGGTTCTCCACAACATCTAGGACCTTCTCTTGCCCGTTTTCCAAATCCAGAGAGGGCACTGGTTCCTGTTTGAGATCACTGAGGAACTTCTGAGGCAAGTTCTTGTCTGTTAAAACAAATTGGCTACTGGAATAAAGACTAGAGAAGTCAGCCTGGCCAACAGCATTGATGTCAAAACTGTAATTATGAGGAACCTCAGGAGACAAGCTATCCTCAATGGAGTAGGAACTGTCAAAACCAGGATCAGACAAAAACACAGGACTCCCATCTGAAAGCGGAGGTTCCAATTGAATGCAGTCTTCCGTTTTGCCATGCTTTCCTTTTCTACTTCTTGGCTTAGACTCTTTTGGCACCCGAGTTCTCGAGATTCTGGGCTTCCTTGGTGTCGCTGAAGATGCCCTTCTAGGTTTTGCTGCATCGGAGGCGTGTTTAGTGTTACAAACTCTGTTTAATAATTTATCTCCCTGAGAGCACTGGCCTTCCTTAAACTGTCTTTTCTGGAGCAGTGCCTTCAAGACTGCAATGCCAGAAGGCATCTCTGGATGAACTGGCATTGCTCCATTCTTTGGCACTGACTGAACTTCAGCAAGATCTTTTTGAGGTCCATGTGTTAAAACATTCAAGGATGTCGTAATCTCAGGAGTTTGTACAGTAGGGGTTTCTAACTTCTTTTTGGATTGACGTCTCCTGGGTTTGGCAGGCATCTTTGGGTCTGGCTGTGAATAATGAAGATCTTTAGAGGTTTGTTCTCCACCATAAGACTCAGTTTTAAATTCATACAGACTGGCTCCATCTCCACTTATAGTGACTGAACTTGGGCTGGAGTTACTATGTTTTATGACCGAGCACGGAAATCCAGTGGTCTTCTCAGCTGAGAGATTAGCAGCGTTCTGAGAAGACCGAGAACCTTGTTGTCGTGAAGCAGGGACACTGATGACCAGTCCATCTCCAATGCTTGACTGGACCAACTCTGACTTTGCTTCAGTGGTACATGGTAGTGCTTGACAATCACTACTGACCTGAAGAATGCTTTGGCAAGAACATGGATGCTGATAGGGAGTCAAATCATCAGATGGAGTTTGTGTTGGTGGAAGGTCATCATCAGTTGGAAACAAAGACTGCAAACTATTTAGAGATCCTGCAGAGGACCTTTCCAACCTGTCTACCTGGTTCTTCTTGCAAGACCTCCTGGCTTTCTGAGGAGCAGATCTGCTATTGTCAGTTTCTTCCCCATCATCAATGAACTTCTTTGGTTTTCTTGAATTTCTACGGCTGTTTTTTGTTTGCATATCTCCAAGTATTGCAGATTCACCTTCAGAAGGCTTAACAGTAGTTTTAGTTTTTCGTTTTGGGCTAGCGCCAGAAGGCTTCCTTGGTTTTGATGTCCTGCCCCTACTGCTACAGCGGTTCCTGGACAAGGCTTCATATGGCATGCCAAGACAAGGATCATTATGAGAGTTTATCAAACAAGTATTAGACATCGATTCTAAAAGGGGGTCAGTAGGAGACCAGCATCGAGGTGGGGTTGAATCAGTAGGACTGGATGCTCTCTCAGAGAGATAACCCAAATCCATCATCACATCGGAATACTCCTTGCAGAAGTCATCAGTGAGATCATTATAGCAAGGACTAGGAGCAGACAGCGATAACATTTTAACCTTCTTAGTCCTGCTGATCTTGCTGCCTTTTACCAAACTTGTTTTTGGAAGGTTGCAGAGTTTCCCCGATTGTGGTGTAACCTTGGCCTTCCGTTTGGGGTGCTTCTTTACCTTTGGTTCAGGAACAGGGTATCTGACAGCGGTCGACTCTGGAACCTTGGGCCAGAAGTCTTTCAGAGGGGCAAGTTTATCATAATGCTCAAGCTTCTCTGGTGTTAGTACCACTTGTGGCTCATCTCCTTTGACCCTGGCCATCTTTACCAACATGTTCTTCTGGCCTTTAAACCTGTTGATTATGATGTATTTGATGATGACTGGTGGTTCTTTTTTGGACAATTTCCTCTTTTTTCGACTACTGGTAATAAAACCGTTTTCTTTAAGGCTGTCTTGATGTGACAAGGCTTGTTTGAAAGGAGAAGGACTTGAGTGATCCCCATCCTCACTGTCGTAATTCATCATTTTACGTTTTGTGCGCAAGGTATACTTGCTGCCAGGTAAACTAGATGCCTCCGTGCAAGCTATTTTGTCAGGAAGAATGGTCAGACTTTCCTGAACAGAACCTTCAGCTGATGCTGCAGGTAAAATTTCAGATTTTGCAAGGTCAGAGGTTTCCATCTCAACAGCCTCTTCTATTTCCTTGCTTGGTTGGACTGGTGTGATTGGGGTAAACCCTGCGGTAACCTCATTTTTTGAAGTTTGGGAACTTTCAGTCAAACTTGCCCTCTTTGGACTCACTGGACTGTGCCTTTTCTTGCTTAATTTCATTCTTGATCTTTTTTGTTCTAGATGATCCAAGCTACAACCACCATCAATCGTCTTACTTCCAACCTGCTTCTTTACAGGCCTTGAAAGGCAGTTTGAAAGAATAACACTGGGAAAGAATTTGTAGTGTGCCTCCTGCTGGGTCACTATTTTCCGTTCCGTTTTGTTCTCTTGGTAGTCTTCATATCTTATCTTAAGCTCCCCAACATCGCCCTCTTCACTTTCTTGTTCCTTTTTACCCTCCTGAAGTACCACACACTCAAGGTCTTTCACTGAACTTGGAGCTTGCTCAAAATTCCTCAGTACAGGGGAGGTTCTAGAGTCTTTTGCACTTTTCTCAAGCTCGGCTTTAGGGGGGCAGTTTCTAAGCTCAGAATAAGACAAGGAAAAACTGTGATTCTGCAGGACAGAAATGTGATTATTCTCAGCATTTTTGATGCTACTGTACTTTTTGTGGCTCTGGGAGAGTTTTGAGGCACCAAAACTCAAACTCTCTGGATTTGGCTGGTTAACATCTACGGCTTTGTTCTCGTCGGTGTGAAGCAGGTGGCCGCCCACTCTGTCAGCACCAATCTGGGACATATTTGACAGAATTGGGTGCTTGACTGGTGGGATATAAGGGATGTCTTTATTCACTTTGAGCCCTGTTAATGGTTCACTCGCCTCTTGGCTTTTATCAGGAAGGTTCTTGTCAGCTGGTTCCTCCTTATCAAGCGACAGGGACTGTCTATGCTCAGGGTGTTTGCACTCAAGAAGGATTTTAGCTGAGCATGGGGGCTCTAGGTGAACAGTGTCACTCTGGAAGTGATTTTTCCTGCCCAACATCTTATCGTTAGCAGTAAGTGATGAGTGAGTTCGGGATCCTTTGTCAGATAATGATGAATCTGCAAAGAGACAGTATAAAAAAAAGGTCAAAAGTGCATCACCAATAAAATACTGCTAATCATGAGATAGTGTGAAGGGTTCTTTGGGTTTTGGGGGTGATAATACACACCACTGTTCTCGTCTGCAGCCCCATCCAGTTGGGGAATGGACAGATCAGCAAAAAGGTCGTCATTTCCATTCCAGTCCATCTCTTCCTCAGACAACTCGTGCTCTTCGTCACTGGAGCTTTCATTTGCTTCCTTCCCTAACCGTCTACAAACAAGGTCGGAAATGAAGCATAAATCAAAACCAGTCACGGCGTTCACCAGGAGACTTTAGTTTCGTTTGCTGTGCCAAGTAACAATCCTCAAAACTGATACAGATCACAGCGAGGAAGAATTTAGACACCTGTTCACGCAGTCTAAAAACTACAGAGACTAGAAATCAGGCTCCCGTACCGAGTCGATGGTTCTGGAATGTCAGTATCCCATCTTTGCGACATCATCATGCTTAGCTCTGCCTCCTCCTTCTCGAGCTCAGGCACCGCCTCTTCCTCGTCACTGTTGTAGGGGCAGCTAATACTTCCAGATAACTCCTGACGGGGAGCTGTTATTGGCACTTCTTTTTGAAATCCATGATCTGCGAGTCCCTCGAGAAAGTCCACCATCGCCTGATCCTGGCTGTTATCTATAACCCCAAGAGACAAAGTAAAACCAGTGGAAACGAATCGAAATGAGTATACTTTGTCACCGAAACAAACTTGCTGTCTCTCGTCTTTAAAGGAGCACAAATCCAAATCGTTCTCCTTGAAGCTTCTCCTTCAGGACTTTCAATATTGTTCTCTTTTGTTCGTTTTCTTAAATGGAGCAAAAGCAAGTGTCTGCACAAGAGCGACTGCTTACCGAGAATAAAGGATTTGTTGGACTTTTGAGACATGGGCAGGAAGGTCTGACTGCTCTCCAGTAAGCTCAGAATGGCCTCTTCATCCACAACAGCCACTTCTGCAGCTTTGCCATCAGCCCTTTTATTGTCTGAATGGAGAAGGAAAGAGAGAAAGGGTGTTCGTAACGAGTGTGTAAGAATATGAAATAGAATATCTGTAGGAAATAGAACAACTGAACATTTCTACTGGCCAGGGAACCAGATAGTGGGCCAGCCAACTGGCTCTTAACTCAGTACTTTCTGAGAACAATGTAAAATAAACCTTTTTTTTTTTTTTTTGTGAGGTCATTTATACCAATAGTGTAAAACAGTACTTCCTGGTGCACTTCCTGTCTCACCTGCAGGCATATCTTTGTGCACCTCCACCTGGCTGGCAAGTACCAATGGCAGCTCACCAGGATTCAGATCATCAGGGTGAAGTGAGAGGTCAGGGAAATCATCATCATCATCATCATCATCATCTACAACGTCACTTTGTGTCCTGGTGAGAAAATCAAACTGTTTAGCGCGGTGTGGCGTGGGCGTGCTCCGGTCTCTACATCGGTCTCGTCCTAAATCACAGTGTCACGGTAAATAGTGCAATAAAAGAGTAAATTCAGGGGAGAACAGCGTTAGCATACGATTGAAACCAAAACCAGATATTCACTGTCGGGGACAGAAAGACACATGGAGCGAAGAAAGGAAGGATTTTCAGAGGGGGCGGGCAAGCAGTGTGAGGAATAATGGCGCGCCACACACACACACTAATTACTGTAAGGAGAGCAGAGCTCATGAGACATTGTGTTAATTACTCCATCAGCACACTAACAAAAGTGTGTCTGTGCCTGCAGCTCTAATACTCTCCCTGTCTCTGCCCCCCCCCCCCCCATCTCTATCGGTCCCTGTCCCTCTCCCCATCTGTCCCTCCCTGTTTCTCTGCCTCTCCCTACCTCCCTGTCTGTCTGTCCCTCCCTGCCTGCCCTATGTGTGTTCATCTCAATTCACCGGAGATGACAGACAGACAGTGGGTAGCACGGTGGTGTAGTGGTTAGCGCTGTCGCCTCACAGCAAGAAGGTCCGGGTTCGAGCCCCGTGGCCGGCGAGGGCCTTTCTGTGCGGAGTTTGCATGTTGTCTGCGTGGGTTTCCTCCGGGTGCTCCGGTTTCCCCCACAGTCCAAAGACATGCAGGTTAGGTTAACACGGGACGGCCTCAGGCTGAGGTGCCGAACCTCCAACTGCTCCCCGGGCGCTCTGGTGTGGCTGCCCACTGCTCTGAGTGTGTGTGTGTTCACCAGGGATGTGATTTGGGGCTGGTGAAATTATCTGAAAATTTTAGCCGGAGGTCTGGGGGCCGCAGGCCCCCAGCTGGTCCAGGGTAGTGCCCTGGTGGGGGGACAAGGGAGGGCGAAGCCCCCCGAAGCTCCTGGGTTCTGGGGTTTTCTGACTTAAAAATTGTACTAAAATGGCAAGCAAACACACAAGAAAAAAAAACTTGTCATGATTAACAAATTCAAGCCAATTTAATGGTCAACATGCAACTCTGAGCCCCTATAGTAAATTCAATGATTCTTAACTGACAAAAAGCCAAAACATGAAACCTAAAAATGTCATTCTAAATTAAATCATCTGCATTAGAATAAATAGAAAACTGTATAAGGAAAAACAAAATTTATACTTTCAATTACTGTAGAAGTTGAACATACCTAAATGTGCCTTTTCAAACAAACATGATGCAACATAAGAATTCATCCACCATTATTTATTAAACTCTATTGCTCCTGGTAGTCTCCCGGTTTGCTTCTTATGTATGGCAACTTCTAATATTTGATTAAGTTACTGCACACCCCGTTTAGACAGGGTAACAGGATTGACACAAAAAAATTAGTCATGCATAGACTACTTACCAAAACTGAAATTTTTAAGTAAATATTCTCAGATTCAGTTCATTCTGCCATCCATATAAAAGGTGAGAATATACAGATCCTTGGCAACAAATAATTTCAATAATAGCTTTTGGGAGCATTTATTTTTGTTATGTGATTAATCACGGTAACAGAACTGACACAAACCTCTGGGACAGGTACAAAAATTAACAAACCATCGAAAAAATATCTTTTCTTAATGGCATTTTCAATTTGTGACATCATGTCCATTGTGGTTTCCACAGTCTTGTCGTTGAACATGAAAAAGTTTCAATTCCACCTTTGTCTAACATTAAGAATCATGTCTGAAAAAAAGCCTCTTTTCAGTGGGACAGCCATTTTTGCTCATTTTCGACCCTAAAATTTGCTACAAAATACACATTTATGAACCAAAGTAGTCAAATTTTGAAATGCAAGGTAGAACTGATAATGTTTTGTCATATGAGACCATAAAACATTTTTAGAAATCTCAAAATGTAAACAAAACACGTCCGGACAAAAAAAAAAAAAAAAAAAAGTTTTCTGTGAAATTGACTCATATACAGAACTGTACAGTGTTCACTCACTTGAGGATTTTCATATGCAAGAATAAAAATCACTTTTTCAATAAACAACATTCACAAAAAATGTGTTTGCAATTAATTGGGCTCCACTGTTTTTATCATTTCAACCGCGCATCAGACCCTCGGCCAACTGAAAATGTCTTTCATGCACTTTTCTCCCTCATGAGAATTTTGAAAAGTTGGCAAGTATGTATTATTTGCACTAACATTTTAATATTGAATAAACAAATCAAAATTGTGTATAATTACCTTACATCCACGCTGTGGGAAAAGTTTTGAGCGAAAATTAAAACTAACTTGGAGTGAAAAAGGTGAAATAATCTGTGATGAAGTTGGCAGAGACTCTGAGGTAAAGTGAGAGGAGGGGGGAGGGGGGAGGGGTCAAGCATCACTGCCGCCTCACAGACTCACTTTCCCGGGTTAAACTCCCACCGCTCCCCCTCGCTCTACACCACTCCCCCTCGCTCTACACCACTCCCCCTCGCTCTACACCACTCCCCCTCGCTCTACACCACTCCCCCTCGCTCTACACCACTCCCCCTCGCTCTACACCACTCCCCCTCGCTCTACACCACTCCCCCTCGCTCTACACCACTCCCCCTCGCTCTACACCGCTCCCCCTCGCTCTACACCACTCCCCCTCGCTCTACACCATTCCCCCTCGCTCTACACCGCTCCCCCTCGCTCTACACCACTCCCCCTCTCTCTAGCTTTTGTTTTGTTTTCACTGAGTAGCCATTTTGATTTGTAAACTAGAGCCGTGATTTAAACTGCTGTTTCTTCGGACGTAACTAAAACAAACTGCAATAAAAACCGCCCCTTCTTTTCTCCTCAGAAGGTTTAGCCTCCGATGCTAACCTTTTCACCACAGCTTTCACAGCGTGCGCATGCGCATCCAGGAAGCAACAGATGGCGCGAGGCCCCGTTGCCATGGCAACCTTCATCACCCCGCAAAAACATACCCAACTGTCGCACGTGCAGTGACACCATCACCACTCACAGGTTTATTATGGGGAAAGAAATGAGCTGGGTTGTTTTTTTCTTCTTCCCCATGTTTATTTACTTTAAAAACACACACACACACACACACACACACACACACACACACACACACACCAAACTGATGATCAGGTGCATCTTTACGCTCGATCACGGAGGCTGCCATCTTTCAACTCTTTGTTTGAAGCGAGCTTATGTACAGCTATCTAACAAGCGCGTTCATTGGTTGTTACAGAGCGATGGGCCAATCACGTACCTCGTTTCATCTCAATGACGGAATTACTGAAAGTCGGAACGAATAGGATATGAATGCGGATTTTTGAGCAAAAAAAATCGGACAATTTTTTTTTTTTTAATTTTGAGGTGAAAAAAGCGGAATTCCGCGAATTCGTGGAAAAATCACATCCCTGGTTCACTGCTTCAGATGGGTTAAATGCAGAGGATGAATTTCACTGTGCATGTGATGAATAAAGGTTTCTTCTATCTGTCTCACTCTCCCTACCTCTGTCCCTTTGCTTCTATACCAGTCTTCCTTTTCTCCGATTTCAAAATTGATTTCAGTTCTTTTTAAAAACACACAGTACAGATCTCTAGATGTGTGTGTGTGTGTGTGTGTGTGTGTGTGTGTGTGCACGCATGTGTGTATACACACACTCACACATCAAACTGGTTCTCTCTTAGCTTCTCCTTCAATCTCTTCATGAAGAACCGCTCGCTCTCCACCAGCTCTACACACAGACGATCTGAAACACACACACAGAGCTCCATTAGTCCAGTACTGTGTTCTGTTTGTGCAGAAACATGTTGAATCTGTGTGTGTGTGTGTGTGTGTGTGTGTGTGTGTGTTACCCTGAGACTGAGGTGTTTGTATCTCTGAGCTCTCATTCCTCTCCCTGCGTCTCTGCTTCTCATCTTCCCAGATGGCCTGCAGGCCAGGATTCCTTCCGATCTGATCTACACACACACACACACACACACACACACACAGAGTGTAAACATTCAGCTGGGGGCCAATAATGAGTTACTTCCTCCATCCTCTAATCTTTATGCTAACGTTAGCGGCTTACTCTCGATCTCCAATCGGTTCAGGATGTCTGCTGCTACAGCGTCGGCCTCCAGCTCACACACACTCACCCTCGCCACATCGTCCAACACCAGAGAGCTGCAACACACACACGGTGAATATATTGGTGTGAAGGCGTGTAATGTTTGTTCGCAGCTAATCCAGTGCACAGCTCACCTGGGTAAATTCTTCTCATCCCACCGACTGAATGTTCCTCCCAACACACACTCACTGAGTCTGGAGCTTTTCAGTGTGACCTCATCCTCTACAGGACTCTTACACTGCTCGCCGGGGTCTAACACACACACACGAGAGCAAAAATTATTTCACTTACTGAAGTTCAATAGACAGTAAACCTGTGTGTGTGTGTGTGTTACCTGGTGTGTGGGCTCTGAAGCGCACCGCTGACAGGTGGACGAGGTTCATGCCATACAGGTTGAAGTCGATGAAGAACTGCAGCAGGAACGGGATGTGAGCTTCATGAGGCTGGAAACACTTATTCATCACGGCTCCGCCCTGCAGCAGCTCACACACTCTGTGCGCGCACACACACAGGAAGTAGAAAGTATAGGAAATAAAAGACTGAACATGATGTGGATGATTTTAAAGCTTACTAGCTGTCTCACCGACAGACCCGCCCACCAGCCGGCTAATACAGCCGTGTGTGCGTGTTGTCTTGTGTAGGTTAAGGACTAAACACACACACACACACACACCTTTTAACCATCTGAGGGTTGTAGAGATAAATCTTCATAAACGGCTTCTCCTCAGGATGGAACCCATAAAACGGCCTGAGAGAGAGAGAATGAATATAAACCATTTCTTCCAGTTGATCAGCTTTAACAGCTGTGTGTGTGTGTGTGTGTGTGTGTGTGTGCGCGCGCGCGTACATCCCAGAGACGAGTGTGACCTTGAAGACGTGCTGTGTGTGAGAGGACGGGTTCCCCATGCTGACGTTGACAGCGCGGTCGATGCTGAAGGCCACCTGGTGCAGGTAACGCTCTGGCTCCTGCCCAAACCCATCGTAGGGCACGTAGATGTACGGGAACACACCATGCACGTGCAGACACGTCTTCTGGCCTGCATACACACACACACACACGACTCCTTAGTATTGAAGCATGTTTAATAAAACTCACTGTAACCAAATCACTCAAACATGTGAGGAAAAACACACTGATGAAGGTCTCTCTCCCTGAGACGGTGCCCATCCTCAGGCTGGTTGCTTGGCAACAGCTGCAGCCCATGCATCACCGGGGATACGTCCGAGTGAGCAACTGCAGTCGTCTCTCTCTCTCTCTCTCTCTCTGCATCTCTCGCCCTCTGTCCACCTGTCTCCCTCTTTGTCTCTCATATATATCTGTGTCTGTCCATCCATCTCTCTGTCTGTCTCTCTCTCTCCCCCCGTGCATCTCTCTCCCTCTGTCTGTCCAGCTGTCTGTGTGCATCTCTCTCTCTGTGTCCGTCTGTCTCGGTCCGTCCGTCCGTCCGTCCGTCCGTCCATCCATCCGCCTCCCTCTCTCTCTGTCCATCTGTTTCTCTCTGCATCTTTTTTGCTCCCTCTGTCTGGCCGTCTGTCTCTCTTTCTCTGTCTCTCCCCCTCCCCTCTCTGTCCATCCATCTATCTCTTTCTCCCCCCCTCCCTCTTTCCATCTCTCTCTCTCTCTCTCCGTCCATCTCTCTCTCCCCTCCGTCCATCTCTCTCTCCCCCGTTTCTGTCTTGCTCTCCATCTTGCTCGCTCTCCATCTCTCCCTCTTTCTCTGTCCGTCTATCTCTCTCTCCCCATCTGTTTCTCTCGCCCTCTCTTTCATTCCCCGTGTCTCTTTTGCTCCCTTGGTCTCTCTCTGTCCATCTGTCTCTCTCCCTCCCCCGTCCGTCCATCTCTCTCTCTGTCCGAGTGTGTCTCTCTCTCTTTCCATCTCTCTCTCTGGCCATCTCTCGCTCTCTCTTCCTTTCAAGCTCAGGCTCATGATCTCTCTCTCCCCCCCGTCCATCTCTCTCTCCCCCGTTTCTGTCTTGCTCTCCATCTTGCTCGCTCTCCATCTCTCCCTCTTTCTCTGTCCGTCTATCTCTCTCTCCCCATCTGTTTCTCTCGCCCTCTCTTTCATTCCCCGTGTCTCTTTTGCTCCCTTGGTCTCTCTCTGTCCATCTGTCTCTCTCCCTCCCCCGTCCGTCCATCTCTCTCTCTGTCCGAGTGTGTCTCTCTCTCTTTCCATCTCTCTCTCTGGCCATCTCTCGCTCTCTCTTCCTTTCAAGCTCAGGCTCATGATCTCTCTCTCCCCCCCCTCCCTCTACCCATCTTGCTCTCTCTCCCCGTCCATCACTCTCTCCTCTTTCTCTGCCCATCTCACTGTGGGTCTCTCTCTGTCTGTCTCACTCGCTCTCTGTATGTGTCTCTCTCTCGCCCCCTTGTCTGTCTTTCTCTCTCCCCGTGTCTCCATCCATGTCTGTCTCCCCGTCCGTCTTGCGCTCCCACTCTGTTCATCTCTCTCCGTCTCTCTCTTCCCCATCCATCTCTCCCCCGTCTGTCCATCTGTCTCCATCTGTCCATCTCTCCCCCGTCTGTCCATCTGTCTCCATCTGTCCATCTCTCCGTCCATCTGTCCGTCTCTCCGTCCATCTGTCTCCATCTGTCCGTCTCTCCGTCCATCTGTCTCCATCTGTCCGTCCGTCTCTCCGTCCATCTGTCTCCATCTGTCCGTCCGTCTCTCCGTCCATCTGTCTCCATCTGTCCGTCCGTCTCTCCGTCCATCTGTCTCCATCTGTCCGTCCGTCTCTCCGTCCATCTGTCTCATCTGTCCGTCCATCTCTCCGTCCATCTGTCTCATCTGTCCGTCCATCTCTCCGTCCATCTGTCTCATCTGTCCGTCCATCTCTCCGTCCATCTGTCTCATCTGTCCGTCCATCTCTCCGTCCATCTGTCTCATCTGTCCGTCCATCTCTCCGTCCATCTGTCTCATCTGTCCGTCCATCTCTCCGTCCATCCGTCTCTCCGTCCAGCTGTCTCTCTCCATCCGTCTCTCCGTCTGTCCATCCATCTCTCCGTCCGTCTCCCCGTCCGTCCCCCCGTCCCTCCCTCTGTCCTTCCGTGTCTCCATCTGTCTCTCCCCCGTCCGCATCCTTCCGTGTCTCCGTCCGTCTCTCCGTCCCTCCGTGTCTCCGTCCCTCCCTCCTTCCGTGTCTCCGTCCATCCGTTTCTCCGTCCCTCCCTCCTTCCGTGTCTCCGTCCATCCGTTTCTCCGTCCCTCCCTCCTTCCGTGTCTCCGTCCATCCGTTTCTCCGTCCCTCCCTCCTTCCGTGTCTCCGTCCATCCGTTTCTCCGTCCCTCCCTCCTTCCGTGTCTCCGTCCATCCGTTTCTCCGTCCCTCCCTCCTTCCGTGTCTCCGTCCATCCGTTTCTCCGTCCCTCCCTCCTTCCGTGTCTCCGTCCATCCGTTTCTCCGTCCCTCCCTCCTTCCGTGTCTCCGTCTGTCTCTCCCCCGTCCGCGTCCTTCCGTCCGCGTCCCTCCCCGTCCTTGTCCCTCCGCGTCTCTCCCCCGTGTCCTTCCGTCCGTCTCTCCCCCGTCCGCGTCTCTCCCCCGTCCGCGTCTCTCCCCCGTGTCCGTCCGTCTCTCCCCCGTCCGCGTCTCCGTCCGTCTCTCCCCCGTCCGCGTCTCCGTCCGTCTCTCCCCCGTCCGCGTCTCCGTCCGTCTCTCCCCCATCTGTGTCTCTGTCCTTCCGTCTCTCCCCCGTCCGTGTCTCTGGCCGTCTCTCCGTTTCTCCATCTGTCCGTCCTTCCATGTCTCATCCATCTCTCCCCGTCCGTCTCTCCCCATTTGTCTCTGTCCATCTCTCCGTCCTTCTGTCTCCATCCATCTCTCCCCGTCTCTCTCTGTCCAGCTCTCCATCCATCTTTCTCTCTCCCCCCCCTCCCCCAGGGTTGTATGTGATTGGAGAGATGGCGCTGAGCCAGACAGAGAGACAGACAGGTTTAATATCAGCACATGCTAATCCATTCCCAGGGGTCAAAGGTCACTAAACAGTAACACACACCAGTCCAGTGCAGTCTGTTACCACTGGTGTACAGCAGCATTAACGAACACCATAAACACTCAGGAGTGCACAGTGAATAAATCATCAGTGATTAACACACGCTAACAAGCGCACAGTGAATATTAACGCGCGCAGAGTGAACACGGCCAAACCCGCGTCGCTAATAAACGTACAAATCCACAGCTTACACAGTGAACGGTGTAAAGTGTGTAAATCTCAAACACATGGACCGAATCAACAGTAAACCTTCTGCACATGCATTCTTCCTCCTGCTTTGTTGTGGTTTACATTTTGATGACTAATATCTCACACACACACGCACACACACACACACACAGAGTCAGGAGTGTGTGAGAGCAGGATGTGGTGTGTGAGCAGTGGGTAATTTGATATTCATGGCGCGTCTGAATTTTCATGTCTCATAATCAGAGACTGGAACAGTGTGTGTGTGTGTGTGTGTGTAAATCACTCATTAGTGAAGTGATAGTGTGATGAGGTAAGCAAATTCCTAAGCAACAGGAAACCCCAACTTCAAACAATGTGTAGAGGCCCCGATCACCCGGATTAGAAAGCGTGTGTGTGTGTGTGTGTGTGTGTGTCCAGGTCTTAGCGAGTGAAGCAGGGTGAGTGTGTGTCCTCCTGTTTAAGAAACACTGTGTGAAATAAACAAATGATGTAAGCTGGAAAAAACACACACACACTGATTTGGGACGTGGCCCTGAGCAGTACCCTACCCCCCCCAGACCAGTGCACTATTACACGTCACAGGACCTGCGGGAACTCCGTCCCGTCCCGTCCCTAAACCCCTCAGGAGTCTCAGTCCTGCCACAGGGATCGAGTTCATATTCTAGATTTCACTGGCCTTTTGGTTTTGATAGAAAAGAGAAGCGTGAGCGTCTCCTGCAGTGTTTAATCTGGAGGAAAATCAGAATCCACCACACACACACAGAGAAGGGGAAATAAAACCCTGAAGGTTAAAACCCCAGAGAGTCTCCAGGAGTAATTACATTACATTACATTAACGACGACTCCTCCGCAAGCGAAACTAATCCCATCTGGCCCGGCGGTTCCTCCCTGCGTTACTCCAGCACTATACACTCCGTAGTGCACTCCAGCTGCATGCACTAGGCTAGTGTGTACAGGATTACACTACAGAGGAGAGTCCTACAGTCATCAGGGAGCAGGAGGAGCCCTAAATATGGCTCCGTCCTAGAGGTGGAGGTGGAGTGTACTAGGAAGGGTTTAATTTAAAAAACAAACAAACAAACAAACAAACAAAAAACCACACACACACACACAGAGAGAGAGAGAGAGAGCCTACCTGCCGGTGTGGCCCCGAATATCCGCACTACAGGAACCCTGTGCACCTCCGAGTCTCTGAACTGCGAGAAACACACATCCAGCAGGGGCAGAGGCCTGGACAGGTAATAATCTGCACACACAATGCGCACTGAGAACATCATGGAGCTCCTCATGGACCTCCTCCTACAGATCCTGCTGAAGGTGCTGAGCAGAGAAGGAGCTCCCACTCACCCCGAGCCCAGGACACATGCTCTCCTACTTTACCTCACTCACACTACTGAGGACGAGGAGGAGGAGGAGGATCTCCTCCTCCTGGTTAAATCTGTGCTCTGGTTCTGCTCCTGGCTTTGACCCAAACCTGCAGCTGCCACACACACACACACACACACACTCTCTCTCTCTCTCCAGGACTGTTTTTAAATGCAGCCCCAGGATGAGGACATGACAGCCTGTGTGATGAGGATGAGGATGGCTCCTCACTGATCAGCTCCTTCTTCTCCTATCACTATTATTGTTATTATTATTATTTTCGCTCCCCGTGCCGCCGCTCTGCCCGGTCCGGTCCGGTCCCCCGGAGCTCCGGCTCTTTGTGCAGCGGAGAGAGCGCGTGTCGGTGCCCGCAGTCAGCGCGGCCGCCCTGCTGCTCTGCTGCCGCTCCGCCTGTGTAACCCGAGCACAGCACTGGCGCTCCTCATCGCCATTACTCCCCTCCCGCCCTCCTTTACCGCCACAAGCCCCGCCCACTCACCGGCTACTGGCTGCCGGGATCCTCCATCCTCCGCGCTCATTGGCTAGGAAGATCCCTCGCACTGGGACGCTATATATTCACAAATCAAGCCCCTTTAGGTCTCCAGCGTGCTCGCCTGACTTTAAAAACCAACTCAATCCTTACCGTGTCGCCTAAACACTCGCATATTCTGTCCAAAATAATATTTATGACTGAAATGTTATTCCAAATTGTTTGTTCTTTCTTTTTTTTTAAACTTCAGGTTGAACAAAAGTAACGCAACATGTTTGTAAACTCCTCAACAACAAACGTCTATAATCCTTTAGTCTGGTTTATTAAAATGGTTTATTAAAAGATTTGTTTACTCGTGTACAACCTGAACTAGTTACTATTTAAAGCCGACGGTATTAACCTTTTCACGAATTGAACCAGGCACATAAATAGCTACCTAAATATTTTCCCGTTGCTAGGCGGCTCTGGGTCCGCCGAGTCATCCAATCAGATTAAACCCGGAAATCAAATCCATACATAATATAATATAATGGCATAATAAGATCTTTATGTGTAGATATGGTTAAAATGTGAATTTCTTAATTAAAGTGTAGTAAAAAATATTACATTACTAATGACATATACTGTATTACTCAGCTGCAATGTTCTCATCTCATTATCTGTAGCCGCTTTATCCTGTTCTACAGGGTCGCAGGCAAGTCGCCAGGTCATCACAGGGCTGACACATAGACACAGACAACCATTCACACTCACATTCACACCTACGCTCAATTTAGAGTCACCAGTTAACCTAACCTGCATGTCTTTGGACTGTGGGGGAAACCGGAGCACCCGGAGGAAACCCATGCGAACAACATGCAAACTCCGCACAGAAAGGCCCTCGCCGGCCACGGGGCTCGAACCCGGACCTTCTTGCTGTGAGGCGACGGCGCTAACCACTACACCGCCGTGCCACCCTCAGCTGCAATGTTTTCCGAGATCTCATCTCATCTCATTATCTCTAGCCGCTTTATCCTTCTACAGGGTCGCAGGCAAGCTGGAGCCTATCCCAGCTGACTACGGGCGAAAGGCGGGGTTCACCCTGGACAAGTCGCCAGGTCATCACAGGGCTGACACATAGACACAGACAACCATTCACACTCATATTCACACCTACGGTCAATTTAGAGTCACCAGTTAACCTAACCTGCATGTCTTTGGACTGTGGGGGAAACCGGAGCACCCGGAGGAAACCCATGCGAACAACATGCAAACTCCGCACAGAAAGGCCCTCGCCGGCCACGGGGCTCGAACCCGGACCTTCTTGCTGTGAGGCGACGGCGCTAACCACTACACCGCCGTGCCACCCTCAGCTGCAATGTTTTCCGAGATATTTGTTAATAAGGAAAATGATAGCCATGTAGTAGAGAAATGCTGGAGAAACAACATTCCATGACGACTTTCTCTCTGCCAGGTTCCCAAGAAATCTGGGGTTTTAATTCATAAAAAAAAAAAAATGCTAGAATTGGACAGATAATGATGTATAACGGCAGCACGGTGGTGTAGTGGTTAGCGCTGTCGCCTCACAGCAAGAAGGTCCGGGTTCGAGCCCCGTGGCCGGCGAGGGCCTTTCTGTGTGGAGTTTGCATGTTCTCCCCGTGTCCGTGTGGGTTTCCTCCGGGTGCTCCGGTTTCCCCCACAGTCCAAAGACATGCAGGTTAGGTTAACTGGTGACTCTAAATTGAGCGTAGGTGTGAATGTGAATGGTTGTCTGTGTCTATGTGTCAGCCCTGTGATGACCTGGCGACTTGTCCAGGGTGAACCCCGCCTTTCGCCCGTAGTCAGCTGGGATAGGATCCAGCTCGCCTGCGACCCTGTAGAAGGATAAAGCGGCTACAGATAATGAGATGATGTATAACATTTTTATACAGTTTATACCTGACCATTAAATCTGTTCAGCAATGAACTTTATAAGTACTGTATAATAAATGAATCATTTAATCAACTTCTTGTGTGATTAATATCAAAAGTGTCTGATGTTAAAACAGATGGATTATATTCCTAAAATAAAAGACTGGGGAACACATCAGTTGGTTTATAAGACACACACAGTGATGATATCAGATGAATCCGAGGCTTCAAATCATGTGTCGAGTATCTGAGTGCGTGCCAAATAAATCCCCACTTTGAGGTGTGTATGAAGGTGCAGAAAACCACATGACCAATTACAAACGAGGCCTCATGGAACAACAGTGATGCTATTAGTTTGTCACAGGTGTTGAGCTCTAGATATCTGATCCAGCCTCTTGTAGTCCCTTAGAATGGATTTCAGGCTAAAGCAGAAAGGTGCCAACATTAACTTTTTCAGCAGTTTGTGCGACAGTCGCTCCTGTGTGGGATTGGAACATATAGGCTAGCCTTCATCACCCATGACCATGTCACCGGTTCACCGGTTGTCCTTTGGATCCTTGGACCACTTTTGGTAGGCACTAACCACTGTGTGTTGTCTGTATGATTGTATGATTATTTGTTTGAACAGCAGGTTTCTGTAGTGAGCAAGTGAAGCCTCGAGAAATGAACCACTTCAACACAATTAGCTGGAAAGCTTCAGTGTTTCATGAAGCTTCATCTGGCCATCACAGTTCATGAGATTAATCCTCATCAGTGCAGCTCCATGGGTTAAATTTATGCACTGAATGGAGATGAAATGGTTAATCGAGGAGTATTCATAACCTCTCTGTGTTTGTGCTCCTCCTCTCTCTCTCTCTCTCACACAACCAGGAAGGAACTCCTCATTTCAGAGAAAACAAAACTGATCTCTCTCTCTCTCTCTCTCTCTCTCTCTCTGTGAGTTCAGGAAAATGGCTGAAGCCAGTATTTCAGTAGCTCAGGACCAGTTCATGTGTCCAGTGTGTCTGGATCTCCTGAAGGATCCGGTGACTATCCTCTGTGGTCACAGTTTCTGTAAGGTGTGCATTAATGGCTGCTGGGATCAGGAGGATCAGAAGGGCGTCTACAGCTGTCCTCAGTGCAGAGACACTTTCACGACAAGGCCTGTTCTACGCAGAAACAACATGCTGGATGAAGTGGTGGAGAAACTGAAGAAGACTGAACTCCAAGCTGCTTCTCCTGCTCACTGTTACGCTGGACCTGGAGATGTGGAGTGTGATTTCTGCACCGGGAGAAAACACAAAGCCGTCAAGTCCTGTCTGATTTGTTTGACTTCATTTTGTAAAACTCATCTGAAACCTCATGTTGAACTTCCTGCTTTGAACAAACACACGTTAATCGAAGCCTCAGCAAAACTCCAAGAGAAGATCTGCTCTGAACATAACAAGCTGATTGAGATCTACTGTCGTACTGATCAAACCTGCATCTGTTATTTGTGTACGATGGATCATCACAAAGGTCACGACACAGTCACAGCCGCAGCAGAAAGAGCTGAGAAACTGGTGAGAACTAGAAATCTTTCCAGAATTAAATCATCTTCATTAGAGTTTCCATCTAGAACCAGGAGCTTTAGTCAATGATATGATCAGAACTTTCATTTCAGTGTGTGTATCAATCAGAAGGATTCTGTAAAAGCTGATTAAAATTCTCGATGTTCTGGTGAACAGAGTGTTAAATTTATCTTCAGTGAGAGTCGTAATCTGGTCAAATGAGTTAGTGAACATTTCACACACACACACACACGGAACCAGTTCACTCGTACTGTATAGAAAGCTGAATGTATTTTATTTGTCCTCAGAGTGAGTTAAAGGAGGAGCAGATGAAATCCCAGCAGAGAATCCAGGAGAAGCAGAAGAAGGTGCAGGAGCTGAAACAGGCTGTGAACACTATAAAGGTGAGCAGTGAGCAGAGACAGAGCTGCTCCGAGAAACACACACAACATGGACAACGAGTCATTTACAGTCCCAGTAAGAGAGGGAATGATAGATGAGCTTTAAATCTTGTGTGTGTGTGTGTCCTAACAGCTCAGTGCACAGACAGCAGTGGAGGACAGTGAGAGGATCTTTACTGAGCTGATCAGCTCCATGGAGAAAAAGCGCTGGGAGGTGACGGAGCTGATCAGAGATCAGGAGAAGGCTGAACTGAGTCGAGCTGAACGACTCCTGGAGCAACTGGAGCAGGAGATTGCTGATCTTCAGAGGAGAGTCACTGAGCTGGAGCAGCTTTCACACACACACGATCACATCCATTTCCTCCAGGTAACACTCACTGTCTGATCTACAGAGCCAGCTGTTCCTCACACACTCTCTAAAACACCTCTCATTAAGGGAACAATAAATGTCCCTGTCTGACATCACAAGTGGGTTTTACATTTCATTTGCTTTCTGTAGGTTTTAGCTTCTGGACGTTGCTCTCCTACGATCACCAGACCATCATTTCACACTTCCAGCATCACTGTCCATCAACATCTCTCATTTGATGGAGTGAGGAATTCTCTCTCAGATCTGAAAAAGAGACTCGAGGAATTCTGTGAGGAGGAATTCAACAAAATCCCTCCACATGGTAAGAGGAGCTGTTCCTGCTGGAGAAACACAGTGATGTGTTATTTCTTAGCGATGCTCCTGCTTTCTTTTCTGCAGACACTTTATTCACCCGACACTTTGAACTAAAACACTGATCTAAAATGAATAAACTGACTGGATCACTTTAAACTCTTTCCATCTTTTACACAAACTCATGGTTCCATTTTTCTCTCCACAGCTGCAGCAGTTCAGATCATTTCAGGACCAGAACCACAGAGCAGAGAAGAGTTTCTGAAATGTACATCTAACACACACACACACACACACACACACACACACACACACACACACACACACACACACACAGTTCACATCAATATATTGTGTGAATTAAACCCAACATGTTCACACTGTTCAGTTTGTTTTTCTCTTTTATTTTAGATTTCTGTTATCTGACTCTGGATCCCAACACGGCACATCGTCGCCTCATTCTGTCTGAGAAGAACAGAGCGGTGAGATGCAGTGGGAAAGCGCAGCGTTACTCTGATCATCCAGAGAGATTTGGTTCCTGGGAGCAGGTGCTGTGTAAGGAGAGTGTGTGTGGACGCTGTTACTGGGAGGTGGAGTGGAGCACTGCTGCTGGTGTTGTGTCCATATCAGTCTCATATAAAGACATCAGAAGGAAAGGAGAGGGTAATGAGTGTGTGTTTGGACACAACAATCAGTCCTGGAGTCTGCTGTGTTCTTCTTCTTCGCTCTCTTTCTGGCACAACAACATTAAGACTGATCTCAGAGTTCCATCAGCCTCCAGAATAGGAGTGTATGTGGATCACAGTGCAGGAACTCTGTCCTTCTACAGCGTCTCTGACACGATGAAGCTCCTCCACAGAGTCCACACCACATTCACTCAGACTCTATACGCTGGGTTTGGGTTCAGGTTCTGGGTTTCTGGTTCTACAGTGAGATTGTGTGATCCAGAATAAAAGTGTGGAGTGTTTTCTGTAAAATTCCTGCACGTTGCCATGTTGTTGCTCAGTCGTCTGTTTCACTAGAACACAATCCAGCTGCACAAAAGCACTCATTTTAATATTTAAATTAAAACAGATGAATAATTTAAAATAATTCAAAAGGAAATGTTCAAAATTGCCCTGTGATGACCTGGCGACTTGTCCAGGGTGTACCCCGCCTTTCGCCCGTAGTCAGCTGGGATAGGCTCCAGCTTGCCTGCGACCCTGTAGAAGGATAAACCGGCTAGAGATAATGAGATGTGATGTGTGATGTTCAAAATTAACTGTCAGACAAGAAACTCGTCAAATTTAAAAAGAAAATGATCTCATGACCTTCGCATTATAAAGTTGTGTTTGTTTCATATTAAGCAGCGTCTCATTAAATAACTAATAAACAGTAATAAAGCCAGAACAGAACAACATTTTCAACCTGTTCAGGTCACACTATATAAAAATAAAACATCACTTTTGGAATGAATTTGATTTTTCTGCTTGTGTTCTAAGATGTAAAATCCACATTCACTTTTACAAATCTGAAGTTGTTTCTAAACCCTGAGATTTGATTGTAAAACATTGAACAATATTTAAACTCCATTAGAACATCCAGTACATGATCGGTTCAGGCTGCCGATGTCGTGTTCATCCCATATTCAGCCTGGACGATGATTGGCCCGCAGATAGAACCTTATAAATCCAGGTTTATCTGTCAATTTGGGATTTTTTTTTGTCATATATCGTCTGTGTGAATAATGATGATAAATCTGTCTCTGTGAACCGGATGTGTCTGGGGTCCGACTCCTGATTTAGATTCTGAACATGATTGTTGGAAAAACAAATCTGTTACAGTTCTCTGTTCTGATTGGTCAGAAGGTGTTGATTAATTCTCTATAACAGCAGCTCTGACAGTAGTGCAGGTTTATATTAACGCCCTCGCTCTGATACGTCCTGGTTTCTATAGTAACGGCTCATTCACAGGGACTTTGGATGTTCGACGTAAACAGATAAACATAAAAAACGTGTTTAATCACTGACATGGTGACGTTTTATTCACTGAAGGAGACGTTTCTGGAAGGAGTCTCCAGTGTCAGCGCTGTGTAACAGTCGGAGGTGAAGCTGGAACTTTACGTTTCCGACATCTTCAGGACCGAGGAGTTTACACTCTGCGGTTTCTCAGGAACATGGCAAGCTGTATAAAGAGTCCAGTGAGGGAACGACTGTTTATCGCTGCTATAACATCAGTAAGAACAGGAAATAACCTGTTTGTAGACTTTCATCGACATTAGAGATCACTATAAAGGGATAAATGTGTAACAGTGGCGGCTGGTAGTCTTTCAAACAGGGGAGGCTGGTCGGTTACGATATTTCCAGATTTTAAAAGAAAAAAGAAAAAACATCAATTTTGCCCATACTCTTGCCTCTGATCTGGCTGATTGTTGGCAGGGTCACAAACTGTGAAATAACAGGTTCTTTTGGCCCATTAGCCTACTGTCCAATATACATGATGGTGGTGTTGGGGGGGAGGGGTATATTTTAACATTTTATATTTTAAAATTGTGGCATGTTGTTTAAAAATTGATCATTATTGAAAGCAGCTCTTTGTCAGGAACCTCAGCAGTAACAGCAGAGTGTTCTGGAATAAGCACAAGCACTGACCTTGGGGAGCCAAACATGGAGCTGGGGGCCACACATTTCATTCAATGACACTTTCCCTATATTTTACTTATTTTGACTGAGAAATGTTTTATTGACAATTTTGATAACCCTTCACTTTTAATCCAGGTCTGCAGTGTGAAATGTTCTCGGCTGTGTTTTTGTTTAAAAATGTTTTCCAAATTGTAGCGGTGTTTAATTCATATCCAGAGAAATATATATTCCAATATAATATACTCAGCATAAACATTTTAAATAGATTCTATATTTTTGGTCCATCCATGACATATTACTAAAGTAGCCTATTTACTGTTGTTGATGTGGGTCACTTGCTGTTAGCCAATTCACTTTCTCGTACCAGGAGAGCTGAAAGGAACGAGTATTATTCCCTACCTTTTTCACCAAGTCAATTTGAGGCGTTGGTCTACCCTGCTCTTTAATTTTAATTTTTTCCTCGAAAGGAAGACTGGCAAATGGCTTCGCCAAAATTAAATCAGCAATGCTTGGCATCCGTGCGCAGCTTTCTTGCTAGCTGACTAGCCCCCTCAAGTTCAAGTTCAGTCACTCAAATAAACGACATTTCTGGAACTAAGATAGCAAACTTGACAACACTATATTTACATTTTATTTACAATGAAAATATATACAAACTAAAAAAGCTGGTAGAAACCGTATGTAATGAATGAAATCGAAATGTAAGCTGATCTCTTACAATACACCACAGCACTTGCGAATCCGCATGGGACTGAACTGAAATTCACCGCTGCCTGTCTATAGTTGAAACGAGCTGTCAATCAAAGAAAATATGCGGCCGCTTTCACCAATCACCAGTCTCCTCGCGGAAAGCTTTGCCATGTCCCTCCCACTGTGAGGCTCGGAGTCCGTGGGCGGGCGTTTTCGCAGTATTTGTCCAATAACCGTCTTGCATTTTGATATTGAAAAGCGCAGAGCTCCCAAATGCCATTGAAGTCCACTGAGGCTGGGCTGCATCGCGCTGTCACGAGGGGGAAAAACTCACGCACACATTAGGCGAACTGGGGAAAGTTATAACGGAATGATTTCGCACTGTAGTGGGTTGAGCACATATATTTCTATGATTCTGGATCTGAAATAGCAATGTTATAAGGCCGGCTATAACATAAGCCTAGCGCAATTCATCCTACACGATGTTCGTCAGTTTTAGAGGAGGCTGAGCCTCCCTCGTTGTCTTAGAGCAATCGCCCGTGATGTGTGATGCCATCGAATGAATTTGAAAACTGTAATCGCTGCTGAATTGCTGTGGTTTAAGGTGAATAAAACTGTGATGGGAAAATCATCAGCTCCAGCGTGGGATCAGTAACTCTGCGTCTTCACACAAACACACTGTTGATTATTTTCCTGTAAAAGCAGGGAGGTGTAGCTGACGCTGATGTCTGGGCTCGTTGTCATGGCGACCCTGGGAGTTAACAGACTTGAATGGCAAAGAGAGACATGAATTTTTAACACTCCCGGTTATCCAAATTCTACTACTGGTTTACAAGGCAAACACGGTAAAAGACATTTTAAGCATTTTTTGTCCTTGAGTTTATCAGTGTTAGTATGTGTTCCTTGTTTGATTTTGTGTGTGAATGTGTGTATTTGTTTGTTTTCTATTGTCCGTGTAGTTTTCACGGTGTGCCAAATAATCGTATGGACACCAGTAGAGACGTGGACTGAGTTTGTGACCAGCGGGGAGTTACAGAAGGTTTTATTGTTTCTTTCACTTTATGATCCGATGTTTTACTTCTGTAATTGTATGAGACCAAAAACTGGGTTGTTCAAAACTCACCTCATTCGAGGAAAATCAGCAACCACACAGTTCAGGAATAAAACATCACACATGGTCTTTGTGCTCCTCCTCTTTCTTCCTCCTTTCTTCCTGTTCTCCCTCCATCTCTCTCTCTCTCTCTGAAAATCGCTCCACTGTAAATGAATGAATCGAAAGTGTTGATATGAAATTAGTTTTAATAAGTAAATGAATAAATTAAAGTCATTTTATGATGTCATAGTTAGTTTTGCCAGAGTCCCTGCTTGCACTCAATGCAAAACGTATCCTGTTCTCTCTCATTAGGTGACATTTGGGTATACCTAACAACCTGTGCTCTCTCTCTCTCTCTCTCTCTCTCTCCCCTTCACTCTGTCTGTCCCTCTGAGTTACATCTCACTCCTGGGACCCCAGTGATGCTGAACCTCTCCTGCTCCTCAGACCTGCCTGATCCATCCTGATGCCCTACTTCTGGCTGGAGTCTCATCATATTGCTCCTGTGGAGGACGGCGTCCATATGGACAGACTAAAGACACGCTTAGAACACGACTCCAGACTCTTACAGTGACACATTTATATCTGAGGACTTCAGCTGACTTGCTAACTTTAGGACTGCAGTTGTCATGAACAGTTTTACACTCAAGTCTCCATCAATAAACAGTTTTTAACTTCAACAAAACAGACTTCCTGTTGAACTATAATAAATTTCCTGGTTCCACAGTTGTACTTTGTGACTCTATAGGACACAGTTATAGAAATGAGTTATTTATAATCACGGTACCTGTTATCACCTGACCTTGACTCAAGTCAAGTCAGGTCAGCCCACTGACTTTACCCCTTTTTGACCGCTTCTCCAGATTACACATGGTGATATGTGTCTCCCCGTGATTCCACTCCGTGTGATTATTGGATGAAGGACGCCAGTACAGAATTGGGCAACCTACCTGCTAGCCGTGGAAAGGTCAGCAACCTTGTCATGGTGAAACTCTTTACCCGCTACAGCAGGGGCACCGCTAGGGGGGGAAAGTTAGGATGATTCTCAGGGCCTGGCACTGACGGGGGGCCTGTGAGGGATATTAATATTATTTTAATAGTATTGCCTTGTGTAAGTTTTTGAAATAAAATATTTCATTCCATCTGTTAAAATATGCAAATTATACATGGTTATGATTTGCTATAACATTTTCCTTGAATTATTTATGATATTGTCATTTCACCCCTCCACCCTTTTTACTAACAGTACAGTCTGATTCTGGGAGTGGGACACGTGAAATGTGTAGCTCCATGTATGCACAGTGCTATTAGCGCAGCTCGTGGCACGGGCATGTAGTGGTTAGCACGGTCGCCTCACAGCAAGAAGGTTCTGGGTTGGAGCCCCGTGGCCGGCGAGGGCCTTTCTGTGTGGAGTTTGCATGTTCTCCCTGTGTCCGCGTGGGTTTCCTCCAGGTGCTCCGGTTTCCCCCACAGTCCAAAGACATGCAGTTAGGTTAACGTGGGGCGACCTTGGGCTGAGGTGCCCTTGAGCGAGGTACCGAACCCCTGACTGCTCCCCGGGTGCTCTGGTGTGGCTGCCCACTGCTCTGAGTGTGTGTGTTCACTGCTTCAGATGGGTTAAATGCAGAGGATGACTTTCACTGTGCTTGAAGTGTGCATGTGACGAACAATAAAGGTTTCTTTCTTTAAAAAAAAAATCAGCTGTCAGTTTTTCTACATGCTCAACAGAGGTGTACATTCTAGAAGTTGCTAAGCAGGAGCAGGTGTGATGGTGGTGAGATAAATTATGAAGTCTGGATATCAAAAACGGAAGGAGAAGCATCAGAAAGCTGGGTCGACAATTGGTGACTCAGTTTTTCCCAAAGAAAGGTAGCCTATTATTCACTGACACTCGATGCCATTACAGCATGTTAGCTAATGATAGACTAGCAGATTTCATTTTAACCGAGTTGGAATATCAAGACAACACTTTTCAATCAGCAGTGCAGTGTCGTTTTATTTAAATACTTCACGTTTATTGCCATGGAAGAGCAGATGAATGTAATGTAGAAGGTCTGCACAGAACTAGCTAAACTTGTGCAGTAAACTAGCCTACTGGGCTAATACGTGAGGTAAAATATTAGGCTCGCCTACATGATACTGGTGCTAATAACTGGTTTCAAAACTAATGAGGTGCCTTCAACATACACAGATTCAGCCTCAGGAATAGGACCCCAGCCCTCAACCCAAATCCCAGTTGAAGGAGAAGGAGGTGAGCAATACAATCCATGAATAAAGGATTTAGGGTTAAAAACTATTTTAATTGCTAGGCTACGGTAAGCAGCATTAGACTATTAAGACTTACATTAAAATGAAAAGACATTTCTTTTCTTTTATGAGCAGTTATTCTTAGGTAACTTAGTATGGAGTTCATTCAATCAAAATGTTCATGTGTTGAGAGAACTTGCACGCATTACTGTCTCAGTAGTATCTCAGTGGATTTATAACAGATTCTGTATTATGCACATTATGGATAGTTCAGAGCCAGGGCCGTCCTCAGGCCATGATGCAGCAGCCAGAGAGGAGGCCAGAGGTGTTCAAATGCAGGAAGAGGAGAGGGCTTATGCGCACTCATAAGCAAGTACACAAAGGACCTCACACCTCAGTTTGAGAGTGAAATTAGGCATCTCAATGCAGTCTTTTCTGCCACTTTCCCCTCTGATTGCACCAGCCTTGATCTCCTCAATTCACTTTACAGAATGCAACTCCAGAGCATTTTTGGAGAAGTTTGTATTGCCATTAGGATTTTTTGCACTCTCCCAGTTACTGTTGCTGGTGGAGAAAGGGCATTTAGTAAATTGAAACTTATCAAGAGCTACCTCAGGTCAACAATGGCACAGGAGAGGTTGAACAATCTGGCAATCCTCTCAATTGAAAGTGAATTGGCCCTCTCTCTGAGCTTCAAAGATTTGATTCATGACTTTGCTACAAGGAAGGCTCGGAGTCTAGACCTTGGCATTTAAATCAAGAGAGAAAGAAGAGCTGACAGAGAGAAAGAGAGAAACACTAGCAATATGATCATGAAGACTAGCCTGTATCATGACTGATACTTGCAGATAGAAATAAAGTTGATAACACTGTGTGTGAAAAAAATCACCTTTTTTCATAGGTATCTTTATTGAATAATTAAGTCTAGATGTTTTGCCATTGTTCATGTGTGGATTTGTTGATATTGTTAAGTCTCATTCTCATCTCATTATCTCTAGCCGCTTTATCCTGTTTTACAGGGTCGCAGGCAAGCTGGATCCTATCCCAGCTGACTACGGGCGAAAGGCGAGGTACACCCTGGACAAGTCGCCAGGTCATCACAGGGCTGACACATAGACACAGACAACCATTCACACTCACATTCACACCTACGCTCAATTTAGAGTCACCAGTTAACCTAACCTGCATGTCTTTGGACTGTGGGGGAAACCGGAGCACCCGGAGGAAACCCACGCGGACACGGGGAGAACATGCAAACTCCACACAGAAAGGCCCTCGCCGGCCACGGGGCTCGAACCTGGACCTTCTTGCTGTGAGGCGACAGCGCTAACCACTACACCACCGTGCCGCCTATTATTATTATTATTATTAGTAGTAGTCCTATTATTATTATTATCGCTTAGGCCTAAACTATTATTAAACAAGGGAAACTAATAGAAGTGCTTTGGCTTTGTGATTATTGCCAAATTACATAAATATACTGATATGTAGGACCAATAATTTGACTATTATTATTATTATTAACCTATTATTACCATTTGCGTAAGAACCATTCAACCAAGATTTTTTTTTTACTTTTGTGTTTTAGATTTTTTTTAAACTACACCTTTGAACTTGAAGCACTGCCAAACAGTGCCTCAATAACATACACACACTTATAAAAATGTCTACCAGAAACATGGGACCTCAAACCAAGTGTTAGGGTTTTGCTGGGGATCGAACCCGGGTCACTGGTGTAGTGATCCAGCAAACCCCCACTAGGCCACCAGGGGAATGAGTCAAGTACAGAGGAGTGAGGCGAAAGTAGAGTAGAAAAAACAGTTTATTTACAATATACAAAATCCCAGGCAAAAACAAAAGTATAATCCAAACGCTCAGAAGATATATGAGAAAAATAAAAAATTCAAAAAGTTCAAAGTCAAAACAAAAAGCCAAAGATAAGAAAAGAAAAGGCAAAAATCCAAACGCTCAGAAGATCCCAAAATGGTAAACACAAAGTCCAAAATGTCCACAAGAAAACAAAGTACAAAAGACCACAAAGACAAAGGCAAGGAACTTGGAACAGAGATCTCAGGTGATAACATAACAGCACAAAGACTCCGTGACTAGGGACCAAACTGAGGAAGTATTTATACACAGGGCAATTAGAACTAGGCGGGGCAGGAAATAAGGAACGGGTGAGGCAAAAGCACATGAAAACAAAGGCTGTCAAAACAAACACAAAACACAGAAAACAGTGGCGGCCTCTAGAGGCCAAAACAAACATGACAAGATAAAGCAATAACAGCGGCCTCTAGAGGCCAAAACAGTCCCCAGTCCTAACAGGACTCCCCCCTCAAGGAGCGTCTCCTGACGTTCCCAGGGCGATCCGGATGGGCTGAATGGAAGTCCTGACAAAGTTCTTTGTCTAAAATGTCCCGGGCGGGGACCCAACAGCGTTCCTCAGGGCCATAGCCCTCCCAGTCCACAAGATATTGAAGCCCGCCACGGACCCGGCGGGAGTCCAGCAGATGACGCACGGTGAACACAGTCTGACCCTGGAAGATGCGGGGGGGCGGGGGATTCCTAGGGGCAGGGGCATACGTGGACGACAGTACGGGCCGCAACAGGGAAACATGGAATGTGGGGTTGATCCTTAGAGTCCGGGGCAGCTGGAGCCGGTAGGTGACAGGGTTCACCCTGCGCACAACCTTGAAGGGGCCAATGTAGCGAGGAGCAAGCTTGCGGTTCTCCACCCGTAGCGGAAGGTCCTTGGCGGACAGCCAAACCCGCTGCCCAGGGTGGAAAATGTGGGCAGGCCTTCTATGGTGGTTGGCCTGAGTCTGGTTGGCCCTGGAAGTCTGGATGAGGGTCCTCCTGACCTTGTTCCAGGTCTTGCGATACCATCTCATGTACTGGTTGACCGAGGGCACCCCAGCGTCCTCCTCCTGTTCTGGAAACAGAGGTGGCTGGAACCCGAACTGGCACTGGAATGGCGACAACCTGGTGGCCGATGACTGCAGGGTGTTGTGGGCATACTCTGCCCATGGCAGCCAGGTGCTCCAAGATGTCAGGTTATCCATCGCCAGGCCTCACAGGGTGGTTTCCAGGTCCTGGTTGAGCCTCTCGGTCTGGCCGTTGGACTGGGGGTGGAACCCAGAAGAGAGGCTGGCAGTGGCCCCGATGAGTTTGCAGAACCCCCGCCACACTCGGGAGGAGAACTGGGGCCCTCGGTCTGAGACGATGTCCTGTGGGAGACCAAAGACTCGGAAGACATGGGTAAAAATAATTTTGGCTGTTTGTCAGAAGGAAGTTTGCACAGTGGTATGAAGCGGCAGGCTTTGGAGAATCTGTCGACAATGACCAAAATGACAGTGTTACCTTGTGAGTCGGGAAGACCCGTGATGAAGTCGACCACCACATGGGACCAGGGACGCCGGGGAATAGGCAGAGGATGCAGGAGGCCCTGGGGACGCTGTCGTGGGTTCTTGGTTCTGGTGCACACCTCACAGGACAGGACAAATGACCTCACTTCCTTCTCCATGCTTGGCCACCAGAAGCGTCTTTTCAAGAAGTCCAGGGTCCTCCGGGTTCCCGGGTGGGCGGTGAGAGGGGATGAATGACCCCACTTTAGAACCTTGGCCCGGGCTTGATGAGGGACATACAGGAGGCCCGGTGGCCCCGTCCCAGGGCCGGGGTCCTGGCGTTGAGCTTGTCGGACAGCCTCCTCAACACCCCAGCGGACAGGGGCCACAATCCGAGACACAGGGATAATAGGCCCAACTTCACTCTCCCTGTTGTTGGGCGAGAATAGCCTGGAGAGTGCGTCCGGTTTGGTGTTCTTAGAGCCAGGGCGGTACAATAGAGTGAAATTGAATCGGCTAAAGAACAAGGCCCACCTAGCCTGTCGTGGATTCAGTCTCTTGGCTTGCTGGAGGTACTCCAGGTTCTTGTGGTCCGTCCAAACCAGGAATGGATGTTGTGCTCCCTCCAACCAGTGCCTCCACTCCTCAAGGGCCAGTTTGACTGCGAGCAGTTCCCGATCCCCCACATCATACTGGGACTCTGCAGGGCTCAGGCGGTGGGAGAAGTATGCACAGGGGTGCAGCTTTCCCTCCGAACATTGAGAGAGGACCGCGCCGACGCCACTGTCCGAGGCGTCCACCTCGACGACGAATGGTTGCGATGTGTCTGGGAGGACCAGGATGGGTGCCATGCAGAAGCGGTGCTTGAGGTCCCTAAACGCCTTTTCCGCCTGAGGAAACCAGACAAAAGATCCACCTGTCTTCTTGGTGAGGTCCGATATGGGCGCTGCTACAGAACTGAAGTTCCTGACAAACTTGCGGTAGAAGTTAGCAAACCCTAAGAACTGCTGAACTTCTTTAATGGACTTGGGAATGGGCCAGTCCCGGACGGCCAGGGTCTTGGCTGGATCCATCTGGAATTGTCCTGTTTGTACAATAAAGCCCAGAAAGGAGACCTCGGGAACATGGAACTCACATTTCTGGGCTTTGGCAAACAGATTGTTCTGTAGCAGCCTCTTGAGAACCTGGCGGACATGGTGGCAGTGCTCCTGCATGGTCTTGGAAAATATTAGGATGTCATCGAGGTAGACGAAAACGTACTGATTGATCATATCCCTCAAGACGTCGTTGATAAGGGCCTGAAACACTGCTGGCGCACTGGTGAGTCTGAAGGGCATAACTTGGTACTCGTACTGCCCAGACGGGGTGTTAAAGGCAGTCTTCCACTCATCTCCCTGTCGGATGCGGATGAGGTGGTATGCATTCCGTAAGTCCAACTTGGTGAAGACAGTGGTGCCTTGGAGCAGATCGAACGCTGTGGACATCAGCGGAAGGGGATAGCGGTTGTGCACAGTGATCTTGTTCAGGCCCCTGTGATCAATACACGGCCGGAGCCCCCCATCCTTCTTGCCGACAAAGAAGAAGCCGGCACCAGCGGGTGAGGTGGAGGGTCGAATGAACCCAGAGGCCAAGGCGTCCTTGATGTACTCCTCCATGGCCTTGCATTCTGGCTGAGAGAGGGAAAACAGTCTGCCACAAGGAGGGATAGCCCCAGGGAGCAAGTCAATGGCACAGTCGTAGGCACGGTGCGGAGGAAGAACGGCAGCCCTGCTCTTGCTAAACACTTCTTTCAGATCCCAGTACTCTGTGGGAACTTGAGATAACTCGGTGAGATCAGGAGGCTCGGCAGGAGACATAGGAGAGCTAGAGAGCAGACAAGAGGCATGCAGGACCCCATTCCACAACCTGGCTTGTTACCCAGTCTATACGAGGGTTGTGGCGGGTAAGCCAAGGAAGGCCTAGAATCACCGGGAACTCTGGTGAATGAATCAGGTGCAGGGATATTTCTTCTTGGTGACCTTGGGACTGGAGAAAGACTGGAGAAGTAACTTGGGTGACTCTTCCATCACCTAAAGCTTGGCCATCCAGGGCAGACACAGACAGTGGAACTTCAAGAGGAGCAGTAGGGGCATTGATTCTGCGGGTGAAGTGGACATCCATAAAGTTTCCAGCCACCCCGGAGTCTAGCAAGAGTGGACGGACTCACCCCAGGAGATGGAGACCGGGATGTAGACTCCTTGGCCAGGAAGTTCAGGAGACAGGGTAGGTGGTAGGCTGGAGCTCAAAGGTGAGTTGGCACTGGGTAAGGAGCTCCCGGCACTCACCGTGCTTGCCATCATACCTCTGTGGTGCAGGAAGGCAGGGCTCGCGAGGTGAAGAGGGCAGCGTGGCAGGAGGCACTGGAGTGGGAGCAGATGATGGAACAAGATCAGGAGATGGGGACAGAGGGGTCAGCTGTGCCAGGGCTTTCCCAATTTGCTGAAGCAGTACCTCGTGGCGAGCAATGGTCTAAGGGTCTCACGTTGGCTTGCAAGAGTCCGTCCCTGAGTGTCCATGGTAGATCCGAGACGTGTTAACGCGGCCATCATTCCCTGAAGGTTAGCCAGGTAGACAGTTGAAGAAGCCTCTGCTTAGTCGGTCATGACAGAGTCTTTCTGTTAGGGTTTTGCTGGGGATCGAACCTGGGTCGCTGGTGTAGTGATCCAGCAAACCCCCACTAGGCCACCAGGGGAATGAGTCAAGTGCAGAGGAGTGAGGCGAAGGTAGAGTAGAAAAAACAGTTTATTTACAATATACAAAATCCCAGGCAAAAACAAAAGTATAATCCAAACGCTCAGAAGATATATGAGAAAAATAAAAAATCCAAAAAGTTCAAAGTCAAAACAAAAAGCCAAAGAAAAGAAAAGAAAAGAAAAGAAAAGAAAAGAAAAGGCAAAAATCCAAATGCTCAGAAGATCCCAAAATGGTAAACACAAAGTCCAAAATGTCCACAAGAAAACAAAGTACAAAAGACCACAAAGACAAAGGCAAGGAACTTGGAACAGAGATCTCAGGTGATAACATAACAGCACAAAGACTCCGTGACTAGGGACCAAACTGAGGAAGTATTTATACACAGGGCAATTAGAACTAGGCGGGGCAGGAAATAAGGAACAGGGGCCTCATGTACAAAGACCTGCGTGGATTTCCCACTAAATATGTGCGCATGTCAAAATCGGGAAATTTGCGTACGACCAAAAAAAATCCGGATGTATCAATCAGTGCATACGAAGGTTTCCACGCACTCTCCTGTTGTACATCCCAATCAACGTGGAATTCGGCGCACATGCACGAGCCCCGTTCCCCGCCCCATCTCCTCCCTCAATTATTCCACACTGAATATGTTAATTAGTATAAATAGACCTGCAGTAAGGCCCGCGTTAGGTAAAAGACATGGCAACTTTTACTAACGCGTTAATGTTAATTAAATGTTAGAAATCTCGCGTTAATCAAATTCACATTTAACATTTATTATTAACATTTAACATTAACATTTATTCGCGTTAATCCCTGCCTTTAGCACAGTGTAATAGAATTCACATACATCACTTAATTGTTCTGTCACCTCCAATTAAAGTGATATTCAAAGTGTATGCTATGAGACATGCAACGGTCACTGATTGTATGCCACTGAATGTGAATGTAGCCTATACCAAGATAACGGTATGATTCGCATCGTCCGCAGTGCCTGCGCCACAATGAGTGTCTATTTGAGTTACATGGGTTTTGAAAACAAAAAAAAACCTTTAGTGCTCTAATGTGTACATTTTTTCGGGAACACCCTGTATTTGAGGAAATGTCTTCCTCTCTTAGTAGGCCCAATATTCCTAGCCACATGTAACCAGAAATAAAACATGTGCACATATTTTCCACAGTAGGATTTTAATGACAAATGTATTCTAGCAGGGTGCCAGGGAACAACAGGAGGCCCCCAGTCCATCCCACCCGAGCAGGAAGAGGACCCCCAGCCGAGCGGATCCAGCGTCACTGTCACCTGCCCCCCTTCTCCACCGCCTGCCCCTGTCGCCGGGTCCACAGGCCGGGTGCTGACGCGCACGGTCCTTGAGTCGCAGGGGGAAATTTTAAAGGGGATAGAGGCGATTAACGACAACCTCGAGGGAATCCGCGAGGAATTGAAGGAACTGAATAACACATTAAAAGAATATCTTAAAAAATGAATGGTGTCCCATGTCCCGTCTGTCCTTACCTTTTCACATTGTGGCTATTAAGCGCTGCCGGGTTTGTATGCCATGTCGCTGTGGCACCTCGTTGTGAGGCCCAGGGTCTGGGTCCTCTGGCAGGTCTCGCTCCATTATTGGCACGCCGTGCCGCTGCGCCACATTGTGTAACATGCCACACACCGCGGTTGTGTCTGATTTGTAAGCACTTGGAAATCGTTTCATATATTGATCTTGGTAATTATGTGATAAGGCTACCCCACACAACATCAACTAATAATATTTCAGTCTGACACCTCACGGCAAATGCGCGAGGAAGATCTATTAAGCTAGCTGCAATGCATGGTCCTGCATGTGCATTCTTTAATTTAATTAATTAACCAATAGTCAATGGGAATAATATCGAAATGATATTGCTGGGGTTTCTCATTTCCCGTAATTACAATATGGAAGGGATGGTTGATGGATCTGTTGGCATTTACCCAACAGTCTCGCATTATGTGTCTCGACAATGTCGTATGACTGACATACATTTCAATTCACACATCCGGATGTTCCGATGCATTTTTGGATGCCTCTTATCGCCATGTCATGACTCTTGACCGAGTAGGCCTAAATGTAGTTGCGTTGCTCTGCCTCTAAGTGTCGCCAAGTACCAAGATGCACCAGAAATGTGCGTACGCCAGCTATGAGGTTTGCGTAGAGTACCGCACTTTTCCACGCCAAGTCAATCTTTGTACATACGAATGTTTGCGCAGAAAGTGACGTACGTAGCTTTTTTGTGCATACGCAAGCTTTGTACATGAGGCCCCAGGTGAGGCAAAAGCACATGAAAACAAAGGCTGTCAAAACAAACACAAAACACAGAAAACAGTGGCGGCCTCTAGAGGCCAAAACAAACATGACAAGATAAAGCAATAACAGTGGCCTCTAGAGGCCAAAACAGTCCCCAGTCCTAACACCGAGAAACCTAAAGACCCACTGTAGCCCTAATACTGACTGATTTCACAGTCTCAGTATGAAGAAGGGAGAACTGAACGTAGGCTACGTGCTGACCAGTGGCGGCTGGTAGTCTTTCAAACAGGGGAGGCTGGTCGGTTACGATATTTCCAGATTTTAAAAGAAAAAAGAAAAAACACATCAATTTTGCCCATACTCTTGCCTCTGATCTGGCTGATTGTTGGCAGGGTCACAAACTGTGAAATAACAGGTTCTTTTGGCCCATTAGCCTACTGTCCAATATACATGATGGTGGTGTTGGGGGGAGGGGTATATTTTAACATTTTATATTTTAAAATTGTGGCATGTTGTTTAAAAATTGATCATTATTGAAAGCAGCTCTTTGTCAGGAACCTCAGCAGTAACAGCAGAGTGTTCTGGAATAGGCGCAAGCACTGACCTTGGGGAGCCAAACATAGAGCTGGGTGCCACACATTTCATTCAATGACACTTTCCCTATATTTTACTTATTTTGACTGAGAAATGTTTTATTGACAATTTTGATAACCCTTCACTTTTAATCAAGGTCTATAGTGTGAAATGTTCTCGGCTGTGTTTTTGTTTAAAAATGTTTTCCAAATTGTAGCTGTGTTTAATTCATATCCAGAGAAATATATATTCCAATATAATATACTCAGCATAAACATTTTAAATAGATTCTATATTTTTGGTCCATTCATGACATATTACTAAAGTAGCCTATTTACTGTTGTTGATGTGGGTCACCAGCCCACGTTTGACCAAATCACGGATCCGGGTTTAATCAAGAGGCATGGCCAACAATACATTTTCCTCATCACTGAACTTGCTGTTAGCCAATTCACTTTCTCGTACCAGGAGAGCTGAAAGGAACGAGTATTATTCCCTACCTTTTTCACCAAGTCAGTTTGAGGCGTTGGTCTACCCTGCTCTTTAATTTTAATTTTTTCCTCGAAAGGAAGACTGGCAAATGGCTTCGCCAAAATTAAATCAACAATGCTTGGCATCCGTGCGCAGCTTTCTTGCTAGCTGACTAGCCCCCTCAAGTTCAAGTTCAGTCACTCAAATAAACGAAATTTCTGGAACTAAGATAGCAAACTTGGCAACACTATATTTACACTTTATTTACAATGAAAATATATACAAACTAAAAAAGTTGGTAGAAACCGTATGTAATCGAAATGTAAGCTGATCTCTTACAATACACCACAGCACTTGCAAATCCGCATGGGACTGAACTGAAATTCACCACTGCCTGTCTATATTTGAAACGAGCTGTCAATCAAAGAAAATATCCAGCCGCTTTCACCAATCACCAGTCTCCTCGCGGAAAGCTTTGCCATGTCCCTCCCACTGTGAGGCTGGGAGTCCGTGGGAGGGCGTTTTCGCAGTATTTGTCCAATAATCGTCTTGCATTTTGATATTGAAAAGCGCATAGCTCCCAAATGCCATTGAAGTGCACTGAGGCTGGGCTGCATCGCGCTGTCACGAGGGGGAAAAACTCACGCACACATTAGGCGAACTGGGGAAAGTTATAATGGAATGATTTCGCACTGTAGTTGGGTTGAGCACATATATTTCTATGATTCTGGATCTGAAATAGCAATGTTATAAGGTTGGCTATAACATAAGCCTAGCGCAATTCATCCTACACGATGTTCGTCATTTTTAGAGGAGGCTGAGCCTCCCTCGTTGTCTTACAGCAATCGCCCGTGGTGCTGACTTTTAACCTCACATGACAGGCCCAGTCACCTACAGAGATTTGGTAAAAGAAAAGTCAGCATTCTAATACGAAGGATGTGCCTGCTTTCTCGCCACGAAAAGGTCGAAACGAGGAAGACAGGGTGACAAGGCCACTCGGAGCGTGTTTTCTGAGTTGAGCCTGTTTCAGTATTTTGTCTTTGTGGCTGTCAAATATGAAAATGCGGTCTCACAGAGGTATGTTGAATGGAAAGGCATCAGTGTTTTCACTGCCATCTCACTCAGCTGGGGATCTTCATCGCAGCATGACAGCCAGAATTCAGACAGAGAAAGTCGACCAAATCTCGACTGCAGACTAGCATCACACGAAAGCTCCAGAAGTTTATCCTGCATCACAGGTGGCAGAGCGCTCGTTTCTGGGTTGGTGAACGGATCTCTTACCCATTGCTTTTCCGTGAAATGGGACTTTGAGGAGAAGTATGAATCAAAATGACACAGTGTTTGTTAGGGTTTTGCTGGGATTCGAACCTGGTTCATTGGTGTGATAATCTAGCAAACCCCCACTAGGCCACCAGGGGGATGCCTCAAATGCAGAGGCGTGAGGCAGAAGTAGAAAAAAGTATCAAAAGGTTTATTTACAATATATACACAAGAAAAATCCAAAAAGTAATAATCCAAAAATGCTCTGAAGATATAAGGGAAAAAATAAAAAATCCAAAAGTACAAAACAAAAGCCAAAAAACCAGAAAAGAAAAGGCAAAAATACCAAAGCTCAGAAGATCCAAAAACACAGTAACTACTAGGTCCAAAAGAAAAGCAAAGTGCAAAACAAAGAACACGGTACAGAGGAAACTGGAGATAAACATAACAGCTCAAAGACTCCATGACAAGAGGACTGAACTCAGGGGGTATAAATACACAAACTAAATTGAACACAGGTGAAGATAATCAGGACTAAACAGGCAATTAACACAAACACAAAACACAGGAACAGTGGCGGCCTCTAGAGGCCAAAATAAACATGACATGAAAAGGAAATAACAGCGGCCTCTAGAGGCCAAAACAGTCCTAGTCCTAACAGAACCCCCCCCAGGAGCGTCTCCTGACGTTCCCAGGGTGATCCGGATGGGCCGAATGGAAGTCCCGACACAGTTCTTTATCTAGGCCATCCCGAGCAGGAACCCAGCAGCGTTCCTCAGGACCATAGCCCTCCCAGTCCACCAGATATTGCAACCCGCCACGGACCCGGCGGAAGTCAAGCAGGCGATGCACAGTGAACACAGTCTGACCCTGGAAGATGCGGGGGGGTGGGGGTTTCCTAGGGGCAGGGGCATACGTAGACGTCAGTACGGGCCGCAACAGGGAAACATGGAAAGTGGGGTTGATCCTCAGAGTCCGGGGCAACTGGAGCCGGTAGGAGACAGGGTTCACCCTGCGCACCACCTTGAAGGGGCCAATGTAGCGAGGAGCAAGCTTGCGGTTCTCCACCCACAGCGGAAGGTCCTTAGTGGACAGCCAAACCCGCTGCCCAGGGCGGAAAGCCTGTGCAGGTCTTCTATGGCGGTTGGCCTGAGTCTGGTTGGTTCTGGAGGTCTGTATGAGGGTCTTCCTGACCTTGCTCCAGGTCTTGCGACACCGTCTCACATATTGGTTGACCGAGGGCACCCCCGCATCCTCCTCCTGGTCCGGGAACAGAGGTGGCTGGAACCCGAATTGGCACTGGAATGGCGACAGCTTGGTGGCCGATGACTGCAGGGTGTTGTGGGCGTACTCTGCCCATGGCAGCCAGGTGCTCCATGATGTCAGGTTATCCATAGCCAGGCCTCGCAGGGTGGTTTCCAGGTCCTGGTTGAGCCTCTCCGTCTGACCATTGGACTGTGGGTGAAACCCAGAGGAGAGGCTGGCAGTGGCTCTGATGACCTTGCAGAACCCGTGCCACACTTGGGAGGAGAACTGGGGCCCTCGGTCTGAGACAATGTCCTGTGGAAGACCAAAGACTCGGAAGACATGATTAAACATAAGTTTCGCTGTTTCAAGAGCAGAGGGGAGTTTGCACAGTGGTATGAAGCGGCAGGCCTTGGAGAATCTGTCAACTATGACCAAAATGACCGTGTTACCTTGTGACTCAGGGAGACCCGTGATGAAGTCGACTGCCATGTGGGACCAGGGACGCCGGGGAATGGTCAGAGGATGCAGGAGACCCTGGGGACGCTGTCGTGGGTTCTTGGTTCTGGTGCAAACCTCACAGGACAGGACAAATGACCTCACTTCCTTCTCCATGCTTGGCCACCAGAAGCGTCTTTTCAGGAAGTCCAGGGTCCTCCGAGCTCCCGGGTGGGCAGTGAGAGGGGAAGAGTGACCCCACTGGAGAACCGTGGCCCGGGCTTGATGTGGGACGTACAAGAGGCCCGGTGGCCCCGTCCCAGGACCGGGGTCCTGGCGTTGGGCTCGTCGGACAGCCTCCTCAATACCCCAGCGGACAGGGGCCACAATCCGGGACACAGGGATAATAGGCCTGACTTCATTCTCCCTGTTAGTGGCAGAGAACAGCCTGGACAGTGCGTCAGGTTTGGTGTTCTTGGAGCCGGGGCGGTACGAGAGGGTGAAGTCAAACCGACTGAAAAACAGGGCCCACCTAGCCTGTCGAGGGTTCAGTCTCTTGGCTTGCTGGAGGTACTCCAGGTTCTTGTGGTCAGTCCAAACCAGGAATGGATGTTGTGCTCCCTCCAGCCAGTGCCTCCACTCCTCAAGGGCCAGTTTGACCGCTAGCAGTTCTCGATCCCCCACATCGTACCGGGACTCCGCAGGACTCAGGCGGTGGGAGAAGTATGCACAGGGGTGCAGCTTTCCTTCCGAATGTTGAGAGAGCACCGCGCCGACACCACTGTCTGAGGCGTCCACCTCCACGATGAATGGTTGGGAGGTGTCCGGGAGGACCAGAATGGATGCCGTGCAGAAGCGGTCCTTGAGGTCCCTAAATGCCTTTTCCGCCTGAGGAGACCAGACATAAGATCCACCTGTCCCTTTGGTGAGGTCCGACATGGGTGCTGCTACAGAACTGAAGTTCCTGATGAACTTGCGGTAGAAGTTAGCGAATCCTAAGAACCGCTGAACCTCCTTAACGGACTTGGGAGTAGGCCAGTCCCGGATGGCCAGGGTCTTGGCAGGGTCCATTTGGAGTTGGCCTGTCCGTACAATAAATCCCAGAAAGGAGACCTCGGGAACATGAAATTCGCATTTCTGGGCCTTGGCGAACAGATTGTTCTGTAGCAGCCTCTTGAGAACCTGGTGGACATGGTGGCGGTGCTCCTGCACGGTCTTGGAAAAGATAAGGATGTCGTGGAGGTAGACAAAAACGTACAGGTTAATCATGTCCCTTAAGACGTCGTTGATTAGGGCCTGAAAAACAGCTGGTGCGTTGGTGAGTCTGAAGGGCATCACCTGGTATTCGTAGTGCCCAGACGGGGTGTTAAAGGCAGTCTTCCACTCGTCTCCCTGTCGGATACGGATGAGGTGGTATGCGTTCCGTAGGTCCAACTTGGTGAAGACGGTGGCGCCTTGGAGCAGGTCGAAAGCAGTGGACATCAGTGGAAGGGGATATCGGTTGCGCACAATGATCTTGTTCAGGCCCCTGTAGTCAATACATGGTCGGAGCCCCCCATCCTTCTTGCCAACAAAGAAGAAGCCGGCACCAGCAGGTGAGGTGGAGGGTCGAATGAACCCAGAGACCAGGGCGTCTTTGAGGTATTCCTCCATGGCCTTGCGTTCTGGCTGAGAGAGGGAAAACGGTCTGCCACGAGGAGGGGTAGTCCCAGGGAGCAAGTCGATGGCACAGTCGTAGGCCTGGTGCGGAGGAAGAACGGCGGCCCTGCTCTTGCTGAATACCTCCTTGAGATCCCAGTACTCTGTGGGAACTTGAGATAACTCGGTGAGATCAGGGGGCTCGGCAGGAGACACAGGAGAGCTAGAGAGCAGACAAGAGGCATGGCATGCAGGGCCCCATTCCACAACCTGGCTTGTTACCCAGTCTATGCGACGGTTGTGGCGAGTAAGCCAAGGAAGGCCTAGAATAACTGGGAACTCAGGTGAAGGAATCAGGTGCAGGGATATTTCTTCCTTGTGACCTTGAGACTGGAGGAAGACTGGAGAAGTGACTTGGGTGACTCTTCCATCACCTAACGCTTGGCCATCGAGGGCAGACACAGACAGTGGGACTTCAAGAGGTGCAGTCGGAATATTGATGCTTTGGGCGAAGTGAATATCCATAAAGTTCCCAGCCGCCCCTGAGTCTAACAAAGCTTGACAAGAATGGACAGACTCACCCCAGGAGATGGAGACCAGGATGTAGATTCCTTGGCCAGGGAGTCTGGGAGAGAGGGTAGGCCCCGTCACAACCCTCCCTCGGCTGGACGGGGCGGTCCTTTTCCCAAGAGTTCGGGACATGATGCTCGGAAGTGACCAGGCTTGCCACAGTAGATGCAGCACTTGTCCCTCCTTCTGCGCTCCCTCTCAGATGTGGAGAGGCGAGTACGACCCACTTGCATGGGTTCTGGACAGTCACTGAAGGAGGTAGACGGTCTCCAGGTAGAGGTAGGGAGGCTGGGGGGGCTCAAGGCTTGGTGGCGTTCTCTCATCCTGTTGTCCAGACGAATAGCATGTGAGATGAGGGTTTCGAGGTCACTTGGGCATCCAATAGAGGCCAGACCATCCTTGATGGGGTCAGACAGACCATGGTGGAAGGCTGACACCAGGGCAGTCTCGTTCCATCCACTTACTGCTGCGAGCGTCCGGAACAAGATGGCGTAATCTGCGACGCTTCCTCCTTGCCGGATGGACATGAGCTTTCGGGCTGCGTCGGTACTGATGTCCGCCTGATCGAAGACCCGAAGCATCTCTTCAGAAAACAGCTGGAAATCAAGGCACTCAGGTCCCTGTCTTTGCCAGATAGCAGTAGCCCAGGCCTTACTAGCTAATAAGGTGATCACAAAGGCAATCTTGCGGCGATCCGTAGTGTAGGTGGTAGGCTGAAGCTCAAAGGTGAGTTGACACTGGGTAAGGAACTCTCGGCACTCACTATGCTTGCCGTCTGTGGTGCAGGAAGGCTGGGTTCGCGAGGTGAAGAAGGCAGCATGGCAGGAGGCACTGGAGCAGGAGCTGGATCAGGAGATGCAGGCAGAGATGTCAGCTGTGCCAGGGTTTTCCCAATTTGCTGAAGCAGTTCCTCGTGGCAAGCAAGGGCCTCACGTTGGCTGGTGAGCGTACGTCCATGAGCGTCCATGGTCGCTCCGAAGCGTGTCAAAGCTACCATAATTCCCTGAAGGTTGGCCGGGTAGACAGTTGAAGCAGCCTCTGCTGAGTTGGTCATGACGGAGTCTTTCTGTTAGGGTTTTGCTGGGATTCGAACCTGGTTCGTTGGTGTGATAATCCAGCAAACCCCCACTAGGCCACCAGGGGGATGACTCAAATGCAGAGGCGTGAGGCAGAAGTAGAAAAAGTATCAAAAGGTTTATTTACAATATATACACAAGAAAATCCAAAAAGTAATAATCCAAAAATGCTCAGAAGATATAAGGGAAAAAATAAAAAATCCAAAAGTACAAAACAAAAGCCAAAAAACCAGAAAAGAAAAGGCAAAAATACCAAAGCTCAGAAGATCCAAAAACACAGTAACTACTAGGTCCAAAAGAAAAGCAAAGTGCAAAACAAAGAACACGGTACAGAGGAAACTGGAGATAAACATAACAGCTCAAAGACTCTGTGACAAGAGGACTGAATTCAGGGGGTATAAATACACAAACTAAATTGAACACAGGTGAAGATAATCAGGACTAAACAGGCAATTAACACAAACACAAAACACAGGAACAGTGGTGGCCTCTAGAGGCCAAAATAAACATGACACGAAAAGGAAATAACAGCGGCCTCTAGAGGCCAAAACAGTCCTAGTCCTAACAGTGTTTCGGTAAGGTGTTGCGCGATCACTGCCGGCACCCACCCCAAATCCACACCTTCATCAGCCAGAGATGACAGACAACCGAACATGTCAAACACACCTCTATTAACTCTGTTGGTCCAGACTGAGAGCTTCTTTTTGAAAGCCATGATTTTATCATTGGCTTGAAAAATGTCACACGCTTGGCCTTGGATCGACGGGTTTAACATATTGAAATGGTCCAGGATGTCAGAAAGATAAGCTACCTTTATAAGCCAAGACTGATCTCGCAGGTGATCGGCAAGATTGGACCGTTTATTTGTCAAGAATGCCTCAACCTCATGTCTCAACTCGTACACTCTGTTCATCACTTTACCCCGTGACAGCCAACGAACCTCAGAGTGCAAGAGCAGATGAACATGATCTGCACCCATCTCATCGCACAGAGCTGTAAATAGACGGAAATTTGTCGGATTGGCCTTAATGAAGTTCACTATTGACCACTTGATTTAAAAATTCATGAAGCTCTGTGGACAGGCGTTTAGAGGCAAGTACCTCTCAATGAATAACACAGTGCGTTGCCTGCACTGATGGTGAAACGTTTTTTACCTGAGCAACAACTCCGTTGTGCCTGCCGGTCATAGCCACTGCCCCATCTGTGCAGACACCAACACAACGCTCCCATATCAACTCGTGCCCAGAGATGTACCCATCAAGCATACAGAATATTTCTCCAGCGGTTGTGGTCCCTGGAAGCACCTTACAAAACAAAAAATCCTCATGAAACCAGCCCTCATGAGCATATCTGATGTAGACCAGAAGCATAGCCAAGTTCGAGAGATCTTTGGTCTCATCCAATTGAATGGCAAACCAGTCAGATGACTTCGCCTTTTCTAAAATTTGCATTTCGATGTCTGCTGCCATATCGTTAATTCGATGACAGACTGTGCCATTTGACAGAGGAATCTCTTTTACTTTGGCTGCAGCAGCCGGCCCCAACACCTCACTACGAGCAGTAACAATCAAAGGCATAATTAGCTTCTCCCCAATTGTGAAGGGCGCCTGACATTTGGAAATGTGGTGTGAAATCATGTATGATGCCTTTGTTAGCTTTTCATTCTCGGTCAAATTACTTTTCAGCACTTTAGTTTGGGTGGCCAATTCATCACGTTTTCTTCTGAAAAAATCCTCTGATTTATCCTTGAGATGCGAATGTTTAGTTTCCAAATGCTGGCATAATTTGGATGGCTTCATAGTTTCATTGCTTAGCATGGTTTGGCAGATAACACAGATTGGTTTTGGGGGACAACTATCACTTGAAATAAAGCCGAATTGTATGTATGAAGGGTCGTAGTTGCGAGTGAATGGGCGATATTTTTTTGCCTCTGGCTCATGTTGTGTATCTGCACTGTTAGATGGGTGCTTTCCAAAGAAAGAGTCAAGAGTAGCTTGCTTTGAACATGCCATGATATTGCTCTCATAAAGCGTGTGTGCGCGAATGACTGGACATGGGACAGAATGACTGAATAAGTGCAAGTGGGCAAACTTGAGCGGGTGGAAACGCTTAACATTCTAGAATGGGGGGTGGGACTTATGCTACGTGGCATACAGTGACAAAAACACGGAGAGCAGAGCCAGCCAATCGCTCTTCTACATAATCTGATTGACAGTGACCAGTAGTTTGAAATTATAATACTGACTACTAGTGCAGAGGCAGGCTTGCGGTCCGACAGTAATCTTCTCATGGACCAGTACCGGTTCACAGCCCATAGATTGAGAAACACCGGATTAAAACACATCCAGTTCCATGAAACACCTTGACGGTGCGGCTTGGACACATCGTCAGTGATGAGCTCAGGGTCACTGGGTGTTTTGGGTCTTACATCATCAAACACTCTCACCTGGGCGACCCAACCGGGGATGATCAGTCACTGGTTTGTGTCCAAACGGCGCGCTACTCCATGTATCTCCCCTCTTGATCCCCAGCCACCTTGAGGCTTTTTCAGCAGCCTCACTGATGTTTCTGGTGGCTCTTCTTTCTAGCAACCCTCTGATGCCAAGGAGCCTGAATGCCCGGTGCACAGATTGCACTAGAAAACCCCTGCAGCCCACCTCGATTGGCTCACAGTGGGCCCTCCAGCCACTCTCTCTGCAGGCCTCTACCAGCTCCAGGTATTTGGCCTTCTTGCATTTGTGGGCCTCCTCCATCCAGTCTTCCTAGGGGACTGTAAGCTCCAGCAGTACTACTTGCTTAGTGGACTCAGATGTTAAGACCAAGTCTGGCCTGAGTAACGTCCTTGCAATGCACTCTGGGAACTTCAGCTGCCTCCCAAGGTCCACTTTCAACAGCTGATCACATGAAATTAAATGAATAGACTGAAAAGATCAGGGAATATAAAAGTGTCTGAAGCTCAGCTATAAACACAGAGATGGATGGAACATGTTGAATGTCCAATGGCAACTGATTCCACAAACGATGAGCAGCGACTGCAAACATTCCATGACCTTTAAGTTTAAAGATAGACGGCCTTTCGATTTCATAAAATCGGTGAAATTTAGGTCCCTCTGAAATGTGGTCATTGTGATATATGTTTATTTCTGTAATATCTCATAAAATATCAGGTCATTCTGTGGCTGGGAAGTTATTTGGCTGGGAAGTTATGTGGCTGTGTGTGTGTGTGTGTGTGTGTGTGTGTGTGTGTGTATAACACACACACACACAGAATGATGATATCAGATGAATCTGAGGCTTTGAATCATGTGTTGAGTATTTGAGTGCGTGCCAAATAAATCCCCACTTTGAGACATGTTTGAAGGTGCAGAAAACCACGTGATTGATGACAAATGAGGCCTCGTGGAATAAGAGTGACACCTATTGGTTTTTTTCAGGTGTTGAGTTCTAGATATCCGGTCCAGCCTCTTCTGGTCCCTGAGAAGGGATTTCTGGCTAAAGCAGAAAGGTTTCAGCATTAACCTTTTCAGCAGTTTGTGATACAGGAGCTCTTCTGTGGGATTGGAACATACGGGCTTGCCTTTGACACCCATGTGAATCAATGAACCTTCGACACCCATGACCCTGTTGCCGGTTTACCATTTGTCCTTTGGATCCTTGGACCACTTTTGTTTGGTACTACCCACTGCAGACCTGGAACACTCCACAGGATGTGCCATTTTGGAGATGCTCAGACCCAGTCATCTCACCGTCACAATCTGGCCCCTGCCAGAGTCCCTCAGATCCTTACATTCGCCCATTTTTCCTGCTTTCAACACATCAACTTCAAGAGCTGACTGTTCTCTTGCTGCCTAATAAACCAAACCCCTCGACAGGTGCCACTGTAATGAGATAATCTGCGTTATTAATTTCTTCACCTCTCAGTGGGTTTAATTTTAGGGCTGATTGGTGTAAATACAAAAATATAATTGTATTTATGTGGCAGCAGGGGTGTGGCTGAGCGTCAGTCTGTGAATGGAGGGTGGATTCAGGGAAGGTGAGTGGTCGTGTCACTACACCTGTTGTCAATTAACGTGTGTTTGTGTGTCTCCTCCATTGACCACGCACTATAAAAGGAGAGTGAGAAGGGGAGGTCGGCGCCGAGGGCTTGCTAGTAGCCTGTGTGTGTATGTGTGTGTCTGTGACAGAGAGTCTGAGTTGTGTGCTGAAAAGCAGCAATAAAGAAAATAATTAAGACACAAACAACCACCTGCCATGCTTCTGTGCTCCACCCACATCAGGGTCTTTCTACAGTGGTGCCGAAACCTGGAAGAGTGCAGAAGGGAACAGCCCCATGGAGTCCTCACCATTCAAGGACTTGATCTATGCCCTCGCCACAACCCAGCAGAACCAGCACCAAGCACTGGTCGCCCTCTGGAAGGAGCAAGAACAACGGTTCGAAGCCTTGGTGCTGGCCCAACAGGAAGACCGTCAGGCATTCCGGCACCTGCTCGCGTCGGCGGGGCCCACGACCACCACCGGAGCAGACCCTCCCCACCTCACCCTAACGAAGATGGGTCCGCACAACAATCCAGAAGTCTTCCTCATGCTCTTTGAGCAAGCAACGGAGGCGTGGGGTTGGCTGGTTGACCAGCACGTGGCGCGCCTCCTCCCCCTGCTGACGGGTGAGGTGCAACTAGCTGCGCTGCAGCTCCCCGCTGACAGCCGGCTCGTGTACGCAGACCTCTGATGAACGATCCTCCAGTGTGTCGGCCGCTCCCCGGAGCAACAACGGCAGCGCTTCCGCTCGCTGCGTTTGGAGGAGGTCAGCCGACCGTTCGCGTTCGGGCAACAACTCTGGGATGCCTGCCGGTGGTGGCTGAGGGCAGACGACCATGACGCCGAGGGAGTGATCAACCTGGTGACACTGGAGCAATTCGTCGCGCGACTTCCGGAAGGAACCGTGGAGTGGGTCCAGTGTCATCGCCCGGCGTCACTGGACCAAGCTATTGAGCTGGCAGAGAACCACATGGCGGCAGTTCCGACGGCAAGAAGGCGTGTCTCCTCTTCTCCTCTCTCTTCTCTCTCTCCCTCTCCCTCTGCTTCCTGTCCTTGCCCCATTCCCCCACTGTGGAGGCGGGGCCCGGCTCCCCCCCAGCCGGCCTGGTGCACCCGTGGTGTCCTACCGTTTTCCCCTTCCTTGTCTGTGTCTCCTCCCCCCCAGGTGAGTGATGCCCGTAACACCAGTGCAAAGGGAGAGCCTGGGCCGGTGTGTTGGCGCAGTGGGGAGCCAAGACATCTCCAACATCAGTGCTCTGCGATGGAGGTGGGCACTGTGGTCCGGGTCCCCGATGTGCCAGAAACCGCCCTCGATCGGGCTGGAGCATATCATATACCGGTAAGTATCCAAGGGGATTCATACTAAGCTTTGGTGAATTGCGGCTGTAACCAGACCTCAATCCTCCAAAGCCTGGTGCAAGGTGAGGCATTGGAGAGACCACGAGTCGTGAAGGTGTTGTGTGTGCATGGGGATGTTCACGACTACCCTTTGGTGTCCGTCCACATTATATTTAGAGGAGAAAAGTATAGTGTAAAGGTGGCGGTTAACCCTCGTCTCACCCACTAGCTCATTTTGGGGACGGATTGGCCGTTTTTTAAGGAGTTAACAACACATAGTGAGGAGTGGGTCCTGCAATAATCTGTCTGGGGAAAGCCCCAGAGTAGCATTGGCAGGAGAAGCTGTCACAGAGCCATCTACGTCAGCACCGCGTCAGGGCAGTACGCGGAGTGAGGAGCGCCCCGCCCCTCCTCCCTCTCTCGGGGATTCCCTTGGGGATTTCCTGTTGCGAGTCGGGACTCTGTGGCATGCATTTGACCAAGTGAAAGTAATCGATGGTCAAATTCTCCAGCCAAATGTGACGCCGGCCTTCCCCTACTTTGCTATTATTAAGGATAGGTTATACCGAGCGACGCAGGACACTCAAACTGGCAAAAAGATAATGCAGTTATTAATTCCAAAGAGTCGCCGGGAATTCATATTCCAGGCAGCTCACTTTAATCCCATGGCCAGACACTTAGGGCAGGATAAAACACTAGCCTGAATAATGGCCCAGTTCTATTGGCCAGGGATTCGTGGGGATGTCCGTTGGTGGTGTGTGGCATGCGGCGAATGCCAATTAGTAAATCCCGCGGCCACTCCAAAAGTGCCTTTGCGCCCTCTCCCTTTAATCGAGACCCCTTTTGAAAGAATTGGGATGGATCTCATCGGGTCATTAGATCGGTCAGCACAGGAATATCGCGTTATTTTAGTTCTGGTGGACTATGCAATGCGATACCTGGAAGCAGTGCCTCTCTGCAATATCTCAGCATGCAGTATTGCAGAAGCGCTCTTCTGCTTTATCTCCCAGGTCGGGATTCTGAAAGAAATCCTGACAGACCAAAGCTCTACATTCATGTCACGCACACTGCGCAAGCTGTATGCATTACTGGGGATTAAGTCTATCCGCACCAGCGTCTATCACCCACAAATGGATGGCTTAGTAGAGCAGTTTAATTGAACGCTCAAAAACATAATTCGGAAGTTCGTAAGCGAAGATGCACGTAATTGGGATAAATGGCTCAAGCCCCTGTTATTTGCAGTATGAGAGGTCCCGCAAGCCTCCACAGGGTTTTCACAGTTTGAATTATTATATGGGCGTAAGCCGCGTGGCATTTTGGATGTGCTACGTGAAAATTGGAAGGCGGGACCTTCATCTAGTAAGAACGAAATTCAATACGTTCTCGATCTGTGTGCCAAACTCCACACACTCATGCACTTATCCCAGGAGAATTTGCGGCAGGCAAGAACGTCAAGTCCGACTGTATGACAGGGACATGTGCCTTAGGGAGTTCACACCGGGAGACAAAATACTTGTATTACTGCCCATGTCGAGCTCCAAATTGGTTGCCAAGTGGCAAGGGCCCTTCGAGGTCACACGGCGAGTCAGAGATGTCGACTATGAGGTGAGGTGAATGGACAGGGGTGGGGCATTGCAAATTTACCACCCCAATCTATTAAAACATTGGAATGAGGAGGTCCCCGTGGTGTTGGTGTCAGTAATTCTGGAGAAGGCGGAGCTGGGGCTGGAGATTCAAAAAATAAAATTGACATCGCCCACCGCTCCGGTCCCCTGTGGAGACCACCTCTCCCCAACCCAGCTCACAGTGGTAGACCAGTTGCAGAAAGAATTTTCTGATGTGTTTTCGCCCCTGCCCAGCTGCACCCACCTCATAGAACACCACATTGAGATGCCCCCAGGGGTAGTAGTGCACAGCTGCCCTTACCACCTGCCCAAACAAAAAAAAAAGGTGGTCCGGGATGAACTTGAAGCCATGCTCGAAATGGGCATAATCGAGGAGTCCCACAGTGACTGGAGCAGCCCAGTGGTCCTGGTCCCCAAGACCGATGGGTTGGCCCGGTTCTGTGTGGACTATAGGAACGTCACCACGGTGTCTAAATTTGACGCGTACCTAATGCCTCGCATTGACAAGTTGCTTGATCGATTAGGCAGTGCTCATTTTTATTTGACACTGGTTTTAATGAAGGTATATTGACAGATCCCCTTGACTCCTCTGTCCCGAGAGAAAACTGCCTTTTCCATACCTTTTGGCTTACTCCAGTTCGTCACACTTCCTTTTGGGCTATTTGGGGTGCCCACTATGTTCCAGCGGCTTATGGACAGGGTCCTCCGCCGCCACACCACCTATGCAGCCGCGTATCTCGATGATATTATCATCTACAGCAGTGACTGGCCGTGGCACCTCGCACACCTTAGGGCCATCCTAAAGTCACTGAGGCGGGTGGGTCTCACAGCTAACCCAAAGAAATGTGTGATTGGGCGGGTGGAAGTACGGTATCTGCATTTTCACTTAGGCCATGGGCAGGTGCGTCCCCAAATTAATAAGACAGCAGCGATTGCGGCCTGCCCGAGGCCCAAGACCAAAAAGGGGGTGAGACAGTTCCTGGGGCTGGCTGGCTACTATCATAGGTTCATACCTAATTATTCAGACATCACCAGCCCGCTGACAGATCTCACTAAAAAGGGAGCATCAGATCTGGTCCAGTGGATGGAGCAATGCCAACAGGCTTTCTCTAGGGTAAAGGCTGCATTGTGTGGAGGGCCACTGTTACACTCCCCTGACTTTTCTGTCCCCTTTATTTTACAGACAGACTCGTCGGACAAAGGGTTGGGGGCCATTCTGTCCCAGAAGGTGGAGGGGGAGGAGCGTCCCATGCTGTACATTAGCCGGAACCTGTCGATGCAGGAAGGCAGGTACAGCATGATAGAGAAAGAGTGCCTAGCCATCAAGTGGGCAGTCCTCACCCTCCGGTACTACCTGCTGGGACAAGCCTTTCACCTTCTGTTCGGACCATGTGACCCTCCAGTGGCTCCACCACATGAACGATGCCAATGTGTGGATCACCCGTTGATATCTTGCACTCCAGCCATTTAAATTCGAGGTGGTCCACAGGCCGTGGGTGCAGATGGTGGTGCCGGACTTCCTGTCCCGTCGGGGCAGGGGGAAGCAGTCAGGCGGTGGGGTTATGTGGCAGCGGGGGTGTGGCTGAGCGTCGGTCTGTGAATGGAGGGCGGAGTCAGGAAAGGTGAGTGGTTGTGTCACTACACCTGTTGTCAATTAACGTGTGCTTGTGTGTCTCCTCCAGTGACCGCGGCCTATAAAAGGGGAGTGAGAAGGGGAGGTCAGCACCGAGGGCTTGCTAGTAGCCTGTGTGTGTATGTATGTGTCTGTGAGAGAGAGTCCAAGTTGTGTGCTGAAAAACAGCAATAAAGAAAACAACCGCAAACAACCGCCTGCCATGCTTCTGTGCTCCACCCACATCAGGGTCTTTCTACAATTTATTTTTTTCGTGGTGCGGTTTCCATCAAATCCTGCGCTCTGAATGGCTGGTGAGTGGTTCCATATCCTACAATACGGACCTCAGTTACGGACCCTAGTTACGGACCTCTGGTGACTCGCTCGTTCACAACAACAACAAACATAGTAGAATTTTTTGTCAAAATTTATCTTTTTTCTAAGATTTATTTATAAAATTATCAAAAATCTTATACATTTTTGCCAGCATTTCTCAGGCGAATAGCATTAATTTTACAGTATGGATACCGATAACGACAGTGTTCACAGCGAAAGCGAGTTTTACTCCCCTGAGGAAGAAGAAATAAAAGAAAACATTTCAGGAGAAAGCTAAAAACCTGTAACTGTTGCTAACGCCGAGCAAAAACATGGCTGAATCCTGAATGACTCAATTTTGTATATATAGGGGACTACATAGGCGGCAAAACGTAGTTTTTTTCCTGCCATGGAAGTGCACTTGTATACCAAGGAGGAAGCAATTTGCATTACAGCCGTGAATGAGGATTCAAAATGGCGGCTCGCCTCGGCTCGGCTCAGTTTTCCCTTTTGGGCGCTCTCGTTTTCTGTTAGAATTTGGTAAAGAAAAAAAATTAATATATTATTTACCAGTTTAAGGTCGGTCCACATGGTGAAATACCGTGACCTCGGCCTTAAATATTGGCCTCGGCCCAGAGGGCCTTGGTCAGTACTTTCAAGACCTCGGTCACAGTATTTCACGATACGGACCTCCCAGCTGGTAAATAACATATTATATGAATTTAATTTCTAAGTTATATTCAGAATATAGATATTTAGAATATATTTACAAATGTATCTTTATATCACACTGGTTTGATGAAGTGCTGTGCACCAGCCTGTGTGTTGTCTGTATGATTGTATGATTATTCGTTTGAACAGCAGGTTTCTGTAGTGAGCAAGTGAAGCCTTGAGAAATGAACCACTTCAACACAATTAGCTGGAAAGTTTCAGTGTTTCATGAAGCTTCATCTGGCCATCACAGTTCATGAGATTAATCCTCATCAGTGCAGCTCCATGGGTTAAATTTATGCACTGAATGGAGATGAAATGGTTAATCGAGGAGTATTCATAACCTCTCTGTGTTTGTGCTCCTCCTCTCTCTCTCTCTCTCTCTCTCTCTCACAGAACCAAGAAGGAACTCCTCATTTCAGAGAAAACTAAACTGATCTCTCTCTCTCTCTCTCTCTCTCAGTGTGAGTTCAGGAAAATGGCTGAAGCCAGTATTTCAGTAGCTCAGGACCAGTTCATGTGTCCAGTGTGTCTGGATCTCCTGAAGGATCCGGTGACTATCTCCTGTGGTCACAGTTTCTGTAAGGTGTGCATTAATGGCTGCTGGGATCAGGAGGATCAGAAGGGCGTCTACAGCTGTCCTCAGTGCAGAGACACTTTCACTACAAGGCCTGTTCTACGCAGAAACAACATGCTGGATGAAGTGGTGGAGAAACTGAAGAAGACTGAAGTTCAAGCTGCTTCTTCTGCTCACTGTTACGCTGGACCTGGAGATGTGGAGTGTGATTTCTGCACCGGGAGAAAACACAAAGCTGTCAAGTCCTGTCTGATGTGTTTGACTTCATTTTGTGAAACTCATCTGAAACCCCATGTTGAACTTCCTGCTTTGAACAAACACACATTAATCGAAGCCTCAGCAAAACTCAAAGAGAAGATCTGCTCTGAACATCACAAGCTGATTGAGATCTACTGTTGTACTGATCAAACCTGCATCTGTTATTTGTGTATGATGGATCATCACAAAGGTCACGACACAGTCACAGCCGCAGCAGAAAGAGCTGAGAAACAGGTGAGAACTAGAAACCTTTCCAGAATTAAATCATCTTCATTAGAGTTTCCATCTAGAACCAGGAGCTTTAGTCAGTGATATTAATTTTAATGGGGAAGCCATGGCTTAATAATTAAAGAAGCAGCCTTGGGACTAAAAGGTCAACAGTTTGATTCCCTAGACCAGCAAGAATGGCTGAAGTGCCCTTGAGCAAGGGATCTAACCCCCAACTGCTCCCCAGGCTGCTCTGGGTATGTTGTATGTCACTCTGGATAAGAGCATCAGCGAAATGCCTTTAATGTTAATTACAATGTGTGAATCAAGCAGAAGGATTCTGTAAAAGCTGATTAAAATTCTCTGTGTTTGGGTTAACAGAGTGTTAAATTTATCTTCAGTGATAGTCGTAATCTGGTCTGATCAGTTAGTGAACATTTCAGCCAACACCGACCTTTGACAGGGCGAGGCAGGTGAACACACACACACACATGCACAGAGAGAGAGAGAGAGATACTTGAGGTAAAGCCAGTATCTCACTGGGCTGTGACAGCCTGCGACTAGTTGAGACACAACAATTGCGATAAAATATGCAAATTCAGTTCTCGCACTTCCTTTCTCACGGAAACTGACTTGAGAAGGGTTTGTGATGGCTTTGCGACACCAGCGATGCATTTGCGGCTATTTTGAGAGAAATTTTGTCGCACGAATTTTTTGAACATGTTCAAAATTTCAGCGATGAAGGAGCGACACTTTGCAACTCATGCGAGCAAATTGAGAAGCCCCGCAAATGTTTCAAGACACTTTTGAAACTCTCTCGCGAATGATGTTCACAATTTGTCACAAGCTGTCGCAGCCCAGTGAGATATTAGCTTAACATAAACATAATAAGCTCCAGTCTTCTGGGAAGGCTTTCCACTAGATTTTGGGGTGTGGCTGTGGGGATTTGTGTTCATTCTTAATTTCCCTGAGGGAACCCGTCCAAAGGGATCAATAAAGTTTTATCTAATCTAATCTAATCTAATCTAATCTAATCTAATCTAATCTAATCTAATCTAATCTAATCTAAACTAGAAGAGCATGAGTGAGGTCAGACACTGATGTTGATGAGGAGGTCTGGGGTGCAGTCGATGTTCCAGTTCATCCCAAAGGTGTTCAGTGGGGTTGAGTTCAGTCAGGGCTCTGTGCAGGACACTCGAGTTCTTCACTCCCACCTTCACACACCATGTCTTCATGGAGCTCGCGTTGTGTACAGAAGCATCATCATTCTGGAACAGGATTGGTCTCTGAGTTCCAGTGAAGGGAAACTGTAATGTTACAGCAAACAGAGGCGTGCTTCAGACTTTGTTGGAAACAGTTTGGGGGAGGAGCCACATATGGGAGTGATGGTCAGGGGGCACATACTTTTGACAGTATAGTGCAGCAAAAAAAAATCAAGCTTTAAAAAACAACAACATAAAACCCCCACAGAATAAAGCACACACAGAGTACATGAACGTTCTTTGAACTGACATTAATATGGAACCAGTTCGCTCGTACTGTATAAAAAGCTGAATGTATTTTATTTGTCCTCAGAGTGAGTTAAAGGAGGAGCAGATGAAATCCCAGCAGAGAATCCAGGAGAAGCAGAAGAAGGTGCAGGAGCTGAAACAGGCTGTGAACACTATAAAGGTGAGCAGTGAGCAGAGACAGAGCTGCTCCGAGAAACACACACAACATGGACAACGAGTCATTTACAGTCCCAGTAAGAGAGGGAATGATAGATGAGCTTTAAACCTCGTGTGTGTGTGTGTGTGTGTGTGTGTGTGTGTGTGTGTGTGTGTGTGTGTGTGTGTGTGTCCTAACAGCTCAGTGCACAGACAGCAGTGGAGGACAGTGAGAGGATCTTTACTGAGCTGATCAGCTCCATGGAGAAAAAGCGCTTGAAGGTGACGGAGCTGATCAGAGATCAGGAGAAGGCTGAACTGAGTCGAGCTGAACGACTCCTGGAGCAACTGGAGCAGGAGATTGCTGATCTTCAGAGGAGAGTCACTGAGCTGGAGCAGCTTTCACACACACACGATCACATCTATTTCCTCCAGGTAACACTCACTGTCTGACCTACAGAGACAGCTGTTCCTCACACACTCTCTAAAACATCTCTCATTAAGGGAACAATAAATGTCCTTGTCTGACATCACAAGTGGGTTTTACATTTCATTTGCTTTCTGTAGGTTTTAGCTTCTGGACGTCAGTCTCCTCCATTTCTCAAACCAAATTTTCACACATCCAGCATCACCATCCATCAACATCTCTCATTTGATGGAGTGAGGAATTCTCTCTCTGTTCTGAAGAAGAGACTCGAGGAATTCTGTGAGGAGGAATTCAACAAAATCCCTCCACATGGTAAGAGGAGCTGTGCCTGCTCGAGAAACACAGTGATGTGGGATTTTTTTAGCAATGCTCCTGCTTTCTTTTCTCCATCCATCCATCCATCCATCCATCCATCCATCCATCCATCCATCCATCCATTTTCTTCCACTTATCCGAAGTGACAGCAGGCTAAGCAGAGTATTGCAGATGTCCCTCTCCCCAGCAACCTTTTCTAGTTCCTCCTGGGGGATCCCAAGGCGTTCCCAGGCCAGATGAGATATATAATCTCTCCAGCATGTTCTGGGTCTACCCCGAGGTCTCCTCCCAGTTAGACATGCCCGGAAAACCTCCAAAGGAAGGTGCCCAGGAGGCATCCTAATCAGATGCCCAAAGCACCTCAGCTGACTCCTTTCAACATGAAGGAGCAGCATCTCTACTCCAAGATCACTCCGGATGTCTGAGCTCCTCAGTCTATCTCTAAGGATGAGCCCAGCCCCTCTATGGAGAAAGTTCATTTCAGCCACTTGTATCTGCAATCTCATCCTTTCGGTCACTATCCAGTGCTCATGACCACAGATGAGGGTTGGAACGTAGATTGACTTGTAAATCAACTGCTTTGTCTTCCAGCTCAGCTCCCTCTTCCCCACGAAGGACTTGTACAACACCTGCATTACTGCTGATGCCGACCCAATCCGCCTGTCCATCTCATGCTCCATTTTACCATCACTCGTGAACAAGACCCCAAAATACTTCAACTCCTTCACCTGGGGCAGCAAATCACTCCCAAACCAGAGGGAGCACTCCACTGTTTTCCGGCAGAGAACCATGGCCTCAGATTTGGAGGTGAATATCACAAACAGGATCGGTGACAAGGGGCAGCCTTGGCGGTGTCCAACATCCACCGGGAACATATTTGAATTTGTGCCAAGAATTTGGACACAGCTCACACTTTGGTTGTACAAGGACCAGATGGGTCGTAGGAACAGTCCTGATACCCCATACTCCTGCAGTGTCCCCCACAAGAGCTCCCGGGGTACACAGTTGTAAGCCTTTTCCATATCTACAAAACACATATAGACTGGCTGGTCATACTCCCATGAACTCCCCAACAAACCTACCAGGGTAAAGAACTGGTCCACCATTCAATGGCCAGGATGGACTCTGTATTGCTCCTCCTGAATCCGAGGTTCGACAATCAATTGGAGCCTCCTTTCCAGCACCCCAGAATAAATGATACCCCTATAATTGGAGCACACACTCCAGTCCCCCTTTTTGAAAAGAGGAACTACCACCCCAGTTTGCCACTCCACAGGCACTGTACTCGACCTCCACATGACATTGAAGAGGTGTGTCAGCCAAGACAGCCCAACAAAGTCCAGAGCTTTCAGCATCTCAGGGCAAATCTTATCCACCCCTGGCACCTTGCCACCAAGGAGCTTCTTGACTACCTCAGTATCCTCTGCCAGAAATATGGGTAAAGCTTCCCCCGAGTCCTCCATGGAGGACGTGTAGGACAGGTTCAAGAGTTCCTCAAAGTGCTCCTTCCACCCCCAATATCCCCAGTTAGGGTCAGCAGTTCGCCTCCCCAGCTGCGCACAGACTGAGGCAAGTCTTGCTTCCCTTTCCTGAGTCACCGAATGGGTTGCCAGAACTTCCTTGATGCCAACTGAAAGTCCTTCTCCATGGCCTCTCCAAACTCCTCCCACACCCGGGTTTTTGCTTCAGCAACTGCTGAAGCTGCAGCCCTTCTGGCCTCCTGGTACCTGTCTGCTGTCTCAAGGGACCCCTGGGCCAACCAAGCCCCCAGTTGCACAGGGGGGTGCTGAAGCCCAGGGGACCGTTGAAGCCCAGGGGACCCAGTTTGTTCACTAGATGCTGTGGAATGATGGTATTAAATGCTGAACTGAAGTCCAGGAACAGCATCCGTACATGAGTGTTCTTCTCCTCCAGGTGTGCAAGGCTCAGGTGAAGAGTGGAAGAGATGGCATCTTCAGTGGAGCAGTTTGGCCGGTAGGCAAACTGGAAGGGGTCGAATATGGGAGGGAGCCTGGAGGTGACATACTCCTTTACCAGCCTCTCAAAGCACTTCATCATAATGGGAGTGAGTGCACCAGGCCGGTAGTCATTGAGTGATGTGATATGAGGGTTTTTTTGGCACTGGGATGATAGTGGCAGTCTTGAAACATCATAGAACTTTGGCTTGATCCAGTAAGGTGTTGAAAATGTCCGTTAGAACATGAGCCAGCTGGTCTACACATTCCCTGAGCACCTGACCAGGAATATTATCGGGGCCTGGGGCCTTCTGTGTGTTGACTCTCCTCCTTGTCCTCCGCACCTCAGCTGTATCAAGACAGAGTGCCTTTTCATCCTGATGGAGAACAGCTTTCACTGCAGGAGTGCTATTTAGTGCCTCAAACGTCCCAAAGAGGTTATTGAGTTCATTGAGGATGTCCGTGACATCATCACACTCGGGAGGGGCTGTCCTGTAGTTTGTGATAGCCCGTATGCCTTGCCACATATCTCTGGTGTTGTTGGCGTCATGGAAAAAGTCCTGGATCTTTTTACTGTGAGCGCGTTTTGCTAATCTGATGGCATGGTTCAAGTTGGCTCTCGCTGTTCTCAGTGCCTTCTCGTCGCCAGACTTGAAGGCTGAGTTCCATGCCTTTAGCATTTTGCATACTTCATAAGTCATCCAGGGTTTTTGGTTGGCCTGGGTGGTGATGCTCTTTATGATGCTGACATCATCCATGCATTTATTGATGTAGGCTGACACAGACATGACATATTAATCTATGTTGGTATTATCATTGTAAGTGGAAGCTGCCTTGAACATGTCCCAGTCAGTGCACTCAAAACAGTCCTGTAGTGCCACCATAGCCCCCTCAGACCACACCCTCACCTGCCTTACTGTAGGTTTTCCTCTGATCAGCAGGGGCTTAGATGCAGGGATTACCATATAAGCCCCTGCTGGGGCTTATATTCTGGGGCTTAATATTTGAGCTAGTGTTTTATAAGATAAGACACTAGATCGAATAATGGCCTAGTTCTATTGACCAGGGATTCATGGGGATGTTTGTCAGTAGTGTGCAGCATGCCATGAATGCCAATTAGTAAATCCGACAGCCACTCCAAAAGCACCTTTGTGCTGTCTCCCTCTAATTGAGACCCCCTTTTGAGAGAATTCATATGGCTCTCGTCAGGCCATTAGATCAGTCAGCATGAGGATATCACTTTATTTTAGTCCTGGTGGACTATGCAACGTGATATGTGGAAGTGGTGCTTCTCCGCAATATTTCAGCATGCAGTATTGTGAAGGCACTCTTCCATGTTATCTCCCAAGTTGGGATTCTGAAAGAAATCCAGACTGACCAAGGCACTACCTTTATGTCATGAACACTTCACGAGCTGTATGGGTTATTAGGAATTAAATCTATCCACACTAGCGTTTATCACCCACAAACAGATGGCATAGTGGAATGATTTAATCAAACACTCAAAAATCTAATTCAAAAGTTTGTAAGGCAAGGACGCATGAAACTGGGATAAATGGCTCAAGCCCCTGTTATTTGCAGGACAAGAGATCCTGCAATCCTCCACGGGGTTTTCACCATTCAAATTATTATATGGGTGAAAGCCACATGGCATTTTAGATGTGCTGCAGGAAAACTGGGAGGAGGACCTTCAATGAGTAAAAATGAAATTCAATATGTTCTCGATCTGCGCGCATAGCTCCACACCCTCACGTACTTAACCCAAGAGAATTTGCAGCAGGCACAAGAACGTCAAGCCCAGCTGTAGAACAGGGGCATGCGCCTTAGAGAGTTCACCTAAGGAGATAAAGTGCTCATATTATTGCCCACTTCAAGCTCCAAATTAGTCGCCAAATGGCAAGGGCCCTTAGAGGTCACATGGCAAATCAGGGACGTCAACTATGAGGTGAGGTGAATGGATAGGGGAGGAGCACTGAAAATATACCACCTCAACCTGCTAAAACATTGGAATGAGGGGGTCACTGTGGCATTGCTATTGGTAGTTCCAGAGAAGGTGGAGCTGGAGCCAGAGGTAAAAAAATTAACTACTCAAACCTCTCCGGTCCTGTGTGGAGACCACCTCTCACCGGCCCAACTCACAGAGGTTGCCAGGTTGCAAGAGAAATTTTCCAACATGTTCTCGCCCCTTCCTGGTTGCACCCACCTCATAGAACATCACATTGAAATGTCCCCAGGGGTGGTGGTGCGTAGCCACACCTACCGCTTACCCAAACACAAGAAAAAGGTGGTTCAGGATGAACTCAAGGCCCTGCTCGAAATGGGCATAATTGAGGAGTCCCACAGTGACTGGAACAGCTAGGTGGTCCTGGTTCCCAAGGCTGATGATTTGGTCCGGTTCTGTGTGGACTACAGAAAAGTCAACGCGGTGTCTAAATTTGACGCATACCCAATGCCTCGCATTGATGAGTTGTTCAATTGGTTAGGTGCTGCTCTATTTTATTTGACACTAGATTTGTCAAAGGGATATTAGCAGAGCCCCTTGACTCCTCTATCCCAAGAGAAAAAGGTCTTTTCCACACTGTTTGGATTACACCAATTTGTCACGCTTGCTTTTGGGCTATTTGGGGCTCCTGCTATGTTCCAGTGGCTCATGGACAAGATCTTCCACCCCCATGCTGCCTATGCGGCAGCCTACCTTGATAACATAATTATATACAGCAATGACTGGCCGTGGCACGTAGAACACCTTAGAGCTGTCCTAGAGTCGCTGAGGTGTGCACGTCTCACAGCTAACCCCAAAAAGTGTTCAATTGGGTGGGTGGAAGTACAGTATCTGGGTTTCCATTTGGGTCATGAGCAGGTGCATCCCCAAATTGACAAGACTGCAGCAATTGCAGCCTGCCCAAGGTCCAAGACCAAAAAGGGGGTGAGACAGTTCCTGGGGCTGGCTGGCTATTATCGCAGGTTCATGCCTAATTATTTGGACATCACCAGCCCACTGACTGATCTCACTAAAAAGGGAGCACCAAACCCGGTCCAGTTGACGGAGCAGTGCCAACAGGCCTTCTCTAAGGTAAAAGCTGCACTGTGGGGGGGCAAGTTTGACAATACCCTGATTTCTTTCTCCTTTTTATTTTACAGACAGATGCATTGGACAGAGGGCTGGGGGCCATTCTGTCTCAGAAGGTGGAGGGTGATGAATTTCCGGTGCTGTACATCAGCCGCAAGCTCTCAATGCATGAAAGTAAAATACAGTACCATTGAGAAGGAGTGCCTGGCCATCAAGTGTGCAGTCCTCACTCTCCAATACTACCTGCTGGGGCACCCTTTCACCCTCTGTTTGGACCATGCGCCCCTCCAGTGGCTCCACCGCATGAAGGATGTCAATGCGTGGCTCACCCGTTGTTATCTCGCCCTCCAGCCATTTAAATTCAAGGTGGTCCACAGGCTTGGGGCACAGATGATGGTGGTAAACTTCCTGTCCTGTTGGGGGGGGGGGAGTCCGCTGCAGACTGGATGGCTCCCCGGCCTGAGTCAGGCAGTGGGGGTACATGGCAGCAGGAGCGTGGCCAAACATTGGTTTGTGAATAGAGGGTGGGGTCAGGGAAGGTAAGTGGCAAAATCAGTATACCTATTGTTGATTAATGTTGTGTTTGTGTGTCTTGCAGTGAAGACAGAAGGTAGAAATGGAGGGAGAGAGCAATGAGAGGGAAACTCTCCCGATAAGAACACATACAGTACGTGTGTGTGTTATGTGCATGCAAACACAAAGTAAAGCTGAAAAGCAAACTCAGTAAAATAAAGTTGTATGTGAATATCATTTCCCATCTGCCACGCTTCAGTATTCCACCCATGTCAGGGAAATATGACAACCATATTAAATGATGAAAGATGAATGATCCTAGGAGCTATGTTGTCGGGGGCATTACACCCCTGTTAGGGTCTCCCAAGGCAGACAGGTCCTAGGTGACAGGCCAGACCAAGAGCAGTTCACCAAAACCCCTTATGGATAATAATCAATCAAGGACCGTGACATCGCCCGGTATGGTGCAGCCGGGGCCCCAACCTGGAGCCAGGCCTGGGATTGGGGCTCGTATGTGAGCGCTTGGTGGCCGGGCCTTTGCCTACAGGGCCCGGCCGGGCTCAGCCCGAAGAGGTGACGTGGACCCGACCTCCTGTGGGTTCACCACCCACAGAGGTAGCCGTAGGGGGCCGGTGCAGTGTGGATTGGGCGGCAGTCGAAGGCAGGGGCCTCAACGACCTGATCCCTGAACACAGCGGCTAGCTGTTGGGACATGGAATGTCACTTCACTGGGGGGGAAAGAGCCTAAGCTTGTGTGGGAGGTTGAGAGGTACCGGCTAGAGATAGTCGAGCTCACCTCCAAGCACAGCTTGGGCTCCGGAACCCAGCTCCTCGAGAGGGGCTGGACTCTCCACTTTTCTGGAGTTGTCCATGGTGAGCGGCAGCAGGCTGGTGTCGGCTTGCTTATAGCTCCCCAGCTCAGCCGCCATGTGTTGGAGTTTACCCCAGTGAATGAGAGGGTCGCCTCTCTGCGCCTTCGGATCGGGGAGAGGGCTCTTGCTGTTGTTTGTGCCTACAGGCTGAATAGCAGTATAGAGTATCTGGCCTTCTTGGAGTCCCAGGGAGAGGTACTGAGAGGTGCTCAGACTGGGGACTCCATTGTTCTACTGGGGGACTTCAATGCGTACGTGGGCGATGACAGTGACACCTGGAGGGGCGTGAACCCGAGTGGTGTTTTGTTATTGACTTCTGTGCTAGTCATGGTTTGTCCATAACGAACACCATGTTCGAGCATAGGGGTGTCCATAAGTGCACGTGGCACCAGGACACCTTAGGTCGGTGATCGATGATTGACTTTGTTGTCATTTCATTGGATCTCCGGCCCTATGTCTTGGACACTCGGGTGAAGAGAGGGGCTGAGCTGTCAACTGATCACCACCTGGTGGTGAGTTGGATCTGCTGGCGGAGGAGGAAGCTGGACAGACCTGGCAGGCCCAAAAGTATGGTGAGGGTCTGCTGGGAACGTCTGGCCAAGCACTCTGTCGGAGAGGTCTTTAACTCCCACCTCCGGGAGAGCTTCTCCCAGCTTCCAAGGGAGGCGGGGGACATTGAGTCTGAGTGGACCATTTTCTCTGCCTCCATTGTCAATGCGGCTGTTCGGAGCTGTGGCCGCAAGGTCTCCGGTGCCTGTCGTGGTGGCAATCCCCGAACCCAGTGGTGGACACTGGAAGTAAGGGATGCCATCGAGCTGAAGAAGGAGTCCCATCGGGCCATGTTGGCCTCCAGGACTCCTGAGGCAGCTGACGGGTATCGGCAGGCCAGGCGTGCCGCAGCTCGGGCAGTTGCGGAGGCAAAAACTCGGAACTGGGAGGAGTTCAGTGAGGCCATGGAGGAGGACTATCGGTCGGCCCCGAATAAATTCTGGCAAACCGTCCAGCGCCTCAGGAGGGGGAAGCAGTACTCGGCCAACACTGTTTACAGTGCGAGTGGGGAGCTGTTGACCTCGACTGGGGACATTGTTGGGCGGTGGAAGGAATACTTCGAGGATCTCCTCAATCCCACCATCACGTCTTCCATTGAGGAAGCGGAGGCTGATGACTCAGAGGTGGACTCATCCATTACCCAAGCCAAAGCCACTGAGGTGGTTAGCAAGCTCCTCGGTGGCAAGGCACTGGGGGTGGATGAGATCCGCCCCGAGTATCTCAAGTCTCTGGATGTTGTGGGGCTGTCTTGGCTGACATGCCTCTGCAACATCATGTGGTGGTCGGGGACAGTGCCTCTGGAGTGGCAGACCGGGGTGGTGGTCCCTCTTTTTAAGAAAGGGGACCAGAGAGTGTGCTCCAATTATAGGGGAATCACACTTCTCAGCCTCCCAGGGAAGGTTTACCCCAGGGTACTGGAGAGGAGAATTCAGCCGATAGTCAAACCTCGGATCCAGGAGGAACAATGCGGTTTTCGTCCTGGTCGCGGAACACTGGACCAGCTCTATACCCTTCATAAGGTGCTCGAGGGTTCATGGGAGTTTGCCCAACCAGTCCACATGTGCTTTGTGGATCTGGAGAAGGCATTTGACTGTGTCCCTCATGGTATTCTCTGTGGGGGGTGCTTCGGGAGTATGGGGTTTGGGGCTCTTTGCTAAGGGCTGTCCGGTCCCTGTACGAACAGAGCAGGAGTCTGGTTCACATTGCCAGCAGTAAGTCAGACCTGTTCCCAGTGCATGTTGGACTCCGGCAGGGCTGCCCTTTGTCACCGGTTCTGTTCATAACTTTTATGGACAGAATTTCTAGGCGCAGCCAGGGGCCGGAGGGAATCCTGTTTGGGAACCACAGGATTTCATCTCTGCTTTTTGCAGATGATGTTGTCCTGTTGGCTTCTTCAAACCAGGACCTTCAGCATGCACTGGGGCGGTTTGCAGTCGAGTATGAAGTGGCTGGGATGAGAATCAGCACCTCCAAGTCCGAGGCCATGGTTCTCGACCGGAAAAAGGTGGCTTGCCCTCTCCAGGTTGGTGGAGAAGTCCTGCCTCAAGTGGAGGAGTTTAAGTATCCCGGGATCTTGTTCACGAGTGAGGGAAGGATAGAGCGTGAGATCGACAGGCGGATTGGTGTGGCCTCCGCAGTGATGTGGTCGCTTTACCGGTCCATTGTGGTTAAGAAGGAGCTGAGCCAAAAGGCGAAGCTCTTGATTTACTGGTCGATCTACGTTCCGACTCTCACCTATGGTCATGAGATTTGGGTAATGACCGAAAGAACAAGATCATGGATACAAGCAGCCAAAATGAGTTTCCTTCACAGGGTGGGTGGGCGCTCCCTTAGAGATAGGGTGGGTGGGCGCTCCCTTAGAGATAGGGTGAGAAGCACAGTCACTCGGGAGGAGCTCGGAGTAGAGCCGATCCTCCTCCACATCGAGAGAAATCAGCTGAGGTGGCTCGGGCATCTCTTTCAGATGCCTCCTGGATGCCTCCCTGGGGAGGTGTTCCAGGCATGTCCCCCCGGGAGGAGGCCCCGGGGAAGACCCAGAACACGCTGGAGGGACTATGTCTCTCGGCTAGCCTGGGAACGCCTCGGAGTTTTTCCCGAGGAGCTGGCCGAGGTGTCTGGGGAAAGGGAAGTTTGGGCTTCCATACTCAGACTGCTGCCTCCGCGAGCCGGCCCTGGATAAGCGGAAGAAGACAAGATGAGAGACCTTATTCTTGAACATGGTGTTTGTTATAGCCAATCCATGACAAACACAGAAGTTCAACAACAAAACACTGCTCAGGTTCAGATCAGGTAGGCCATTCCTCCCAATCACCCCCCTCCAGGTTTCTCCACCATTATCCACATGAATGTTGAAGTCCCCCAGGAGAACTATGGAATCCCCAGTTGGCACCCCTTCCAGGACACCACCCAGTGACTCCAAGAAGGCCGAATACTCTGCACTGCTGTTTGGTGCATAAGCACAAACAACAGTCACAGTTTTCCTCTCAGCAACTTACAGTTGCATAGAGGTGACCCTCTCATTCTCTGGAGAGAACTCCCAACACAGCAGCACTCAGCCGGGGGCTTATGAGTATTTCCACACCTGCCCAGTGCCTCTCATCCTGGGCAACACCAGAAAAGGAGAGAGTCCACCCTCTCTCCAGGAGTTTGGTTCCAGAACCGGTGCTGTGTGTGGAAGCGAGCCCAACTATATCTAGTTGGTACTGCTCTGCCTCCCACACCAGCTCTGTTTCCTTCCCCACCAGAGATGTGACATTCCACATCCCAATCACTAGTCTGCACTGCCAAGGATCAGCACTCCCAGGCTCCCACCTTTGCCTGCCACCCGGCTCACAATGCACCTGACCCTGGTGCCTGTCCTTGTGGGTGGTGAGCCCACATGGCAGTGGCTCCATGTAATTTCTTTGGGCTGGGCCTGGCTGGGCCCCATGCATTCTTTCTTTTCTGAAACACTTTATTCACCTGACACTTTGAACTAAAACACTGATTTAAAATGAATAAACTGACTGGATCACAGGTGGTACAGTGGTGTAGTAGTTAGCTCTGTTGCCTCACAGCAAGAAGGTTCTGGGTTTGAGCCCAGTGGCCCAGTGGCCAGGGGCCTCTATGTGTGGAGTTTGCATGTTCTCCCCGTGTCTGTGTGGATTTCCTCTGGGTGCTCTGGTTTCCCCCACAGTCCAAAGACATGCAGGTTAGGCTAAGTGGTGGCTCTAAATTGACCGTACGTGTGAATGTGAATGGTTGTTTGTCTCTATGTGTCAGCCCTGCGATGATCTGGCAGCTTGTCCAAGGTGTACCCCGCCTCTCGCCCATAGTCAGCTGGGACAGGCTCCAGCTTGCCTCCGACCCTGCACAGGATAAGTGGTTATGGATAATGGATGGATGACTGTATCACTTTAAACTCTTTCCATCTTTTTACACAAACTCATGCTTCCATTTTTCTCTCCACAGCTGCAGCAGTTCAGATCATTTCAGTACAAGAACCACAGAGCAGAGAAGAATTTCTGAAATGTACATCTAACTTCTGCACGCGTGCGCGCGTGCACACACACACACACACTTCACATCAATATATTGTGTGAATTAAACCCAACATGTTCACATTGTTCAGTTTGTTTTTCCTCTTTTATTTTAGATTTCTGTTATCTGACTCTGGATCCCAACACGGCACATCGTCGCCTCATTCTGTCTGAGAAGAACAGAATGGTGAGAGGCACGGAGAGCGAGCAGCAATACTCTGATCATCCAGAGAGATTTGATTACTGGTGTCAGGTGTTGTGTAAGGAGAGTGTGTGTGGACGCTGTTACTGGGAGGTGGAGTGGAGCCATGCTGGAGTAGTGTCCATATCAGTCTCATATAAAGACATCAGCAGGAAAGGAGAGGGTAATGAGTGTTGGTTTGGACGCAACAATCAGTCCTGGAGTCTGCGGTGTTCTTCCTCTTCTTCTCTCTCTTTCCATCACAACAACATTATGACTGATCTCAGAGGTCCATCACCCTCCAGAATAGGAGTGTATGTGGATCACAGTGCAGGAACTCTGTCCTTCTACAGCGTCTCTGACACGATGAAGCTCCTCCACAGAGTCCACACCACATTCACTCTGCCTCTATACGCTGGGTTTGGGCTCTTCTGGGTTTCTGGTGCTACAGTGATATTGTGTGATCCAGAATAAAAAAGCATGTAGTGTTTTATGTAAGATTCCTGCACGTTGCCACGTTGTTGCTCAGTCATCCGTTTTACTAGAACACAATCCAGCTGCACAAAAAACACTCATTTTAATATTTAAATTAAAACAGATTAATCATTTAAAATAATTAAAAAGGAAAGGTTCAAAATTAACTGTCAGACAAGAAACTCATAAATGTCAGGAATTGCAGTGTAGAGATGGATGTAATCGCAGAGAAGATGTTTATTAACACGTGTGCTATATACAGATGTGAGGCAAGGTCAAAGAAATGAAAACAAATTAAACCAAAAAAATCAGAAACATCAACCAGAGTCATTTAAACAGAGCACTTAAACATGGCAAGAAACAAACATCTCATCTCATCTCATCTCAGCTCATTATCTCTAGCCGCTTTATCCTTCTACAGGGTCGCAGGCAAGCTGGAGCCTATCCCAGCTGACTATGGGCAAAAGGCGGGGTACACCCTGGACAAGTCGCCAGGTCATCGCAGGGCTAGAAACAAACATGACAGGAATAATCAAAACAGTGATACAATACTTTGGGAAGTGTTTGTGAGGACAGAGTCCTTATATGTGCATACTGATTGTGCTCCAAAACAGCAACAGGTGTGCGCAATGATCAATTGACCCAAGAGTGCGCACAACACGCTCTGTGCCCGAGGACGTGTGCAGCTGCTCGAGCGTGCGAAGGCAAGACAAAACCCCCCAAAGAGCTCCCTTTGGGACCTAAAGTCCTTTTTGGGCTGCTTCAGGGTACAGGGCCTGGCATGCAAAAACTCTGCTCTGGGTGGACATGGCACCAGAACCTGGGCTAAGGTGGAGGCTTGGGCTTGGGTTGAGCCTTGAACCATGGCATGAAGAGGGTCAGAGGCTCAGGCATAGACACAGGCTTGAGTGTGGACTCAGGCATAGATTCAGGCATGAACATGAGTTCCAACATAGACTTGGGCTCAGGCTTTGACATGGACTCAGGCTCTGGACTGCGCGTGCACATGAGCTCAGGCTCCAGACTGGGCATGGACATGATCTCGGGCTCCAGACTGGGTGTGGGTGTGGGCTTGGGCTCTGGACATGATGTGGGCTCGGGCTCTGGACAGGGTGTGGGCTCAGGCTCTAGACTGGGTGTGTGCTCAGGCTCCAGACTGGGCGTGGGCTCGGGTTCCAGACAGGGCATGGGTGTGGGCTCCAGCTCCAGACTGGATGTGAGTTCGGGCTCTGGACTGGGCATGGACATGGGCATAGACATTGTTTCAGGCATGGACATGGGTTTGAGCTTGGGCATGGGTCCTAGCATTGGCATGGGTATGAATTTGACCATGGGCATGGACTCAGGCATGACTCTGGGCTTGGACTCTGACCTTGACATGGACATGGGCTTAAATCTTGGCATGGATACTGGTGTTACCATGCACATGGACTGGGACCTGGGCTTGGATCTTGACATGGGCACCGGAGTGACAATGTCCCCCCTGGAAGCCTGGTGGCGGAGCAATGAGCTCAGCCCTGCTGAAGCCCGGCAGCGGCATGATGACCTCTTCCAAGCCTGGTGGAGGAGTGAACAGTGGAGCAGAGGCCGCCCCATCTGCCTTCTGAGTCACAGCTCCTTCAAAAAAATAAATAAATAAATTATGGGGTTCTTCCTTCTCTGCCTTGGCATTTTATTATGCAGACTTGTAACCTCCTGCTATGTCCATTGTTTAGTGAAGTATTCTGTCAAGAATTGCAGCATAGAGATGGATGTAATCACAGGGAAGATGTTTATTAAAAGGTACACTATACAGCACGGGGCGGCATGGTGGTGTAGTGGTTAGCGCTGTCGCCTCACAGCAAGAAGATCCGGGTTCGAGCCCCGTGGCTGGCGAGGGCCTTTCTGTGTGGAGTTTGCATGTTCTCCCCTTGTCCGCGTGGGTTTCCTCCGGGTGCTCCGGTTTCCCCCACAGTCCAAAGACATGCAGGTTAGGTTAACTGGTGACTAAATTGAGCGTAGGTGTGAATGTGAGTGTGAATGGTTGTCTGTTTCTATGTGTCAGCCCTGTGATGACCTGGCGACTTGTCCAGGGTGTACCCCGCCTTTCTCCCGTAGTCAGCTGGGATAGGCTCCAGCTTGCCTGCGACCCTGTCGAAGGATAAAGTGGCTAGAGATAATGAGATGAGATGAGACTATACAGCACCCTCCACAATTATTGGCACCCCTGGTTAAGATGTGTTAAAAGCCTTAAAATAAATTAAATTTTTTATTGCAGATGCATAATCTCACACTGAAAATTGTTGAAAAATGTAACCCTTAATTCAAGTGAAGTATTTTTTTTTTAAATCCCTGACTAAGAAATAATTATTTTTCATAAAATCACCTGTTCCACAATTATTGGCACCCATAACAATTCCAAGAAAATAAATGTAATTGAAGCATTTCTGTCATTTCTACTGTAGTTTATAAAGTTGATCAGAGTATCTAGAAACCTTTAATTAGTAATTCATCACATCCTGTTTCCCTGGGGTATAAATATGATGTGACACAGAGGTCTATTTCTCTTATCCACTCTTCAACATGGGAAAGACAAGAGAACACACCATTCGAGTCAGGCAGATGTGTGTCGACCTTCATAAGTCAGGCGATGGCTACAAGAAAACAGCCACTCGCCTACACCTGCCCATATCTACAGTCAGAAGAATCATCAAGAAGTTTAAAACAACTGGAACAGTGGCAAACATGCCTGGACGAGGATGCAAGTTTATCTTGCCACCACGCACAGTGAGGAGGATGGGAAGAGAAGTAAAAAGTTCTCCAAAGCTCACTGTTAGAGAATTGCATCAAAGAGTAGCATCTTGGGGTCACAAAGTCTCCATAACAACCATCAGGCGCTATCTACATGCCAACAAGCTGTTTGGGAGGCATGCACGGAAAAAGCCTTTTCTCACTTACAAGCATAAACGTAAACGGCTGGAGCTCGCTAAGCGGTACTGGGACTTCAACTGGGACTGTGTGCTTTGGTCAGATGAGACCAAGATGGAGCTTTTTGGCAACAAACACTCTAATACATCACAAAAGATGAGTATGCGGAAAAGCACCTCATGCCCACTGTGAAGTATGGGGGAGGATCGGTGATGCTGTGGGCCTGTTTCTCTTCCAAAGGCCCCGGGAACCTTGTTAGGGTGCATGGCATCATGAACTCTTTGAAATACCAGGACATTTTAAATCAAAATCTGGTGGCCTCTGCCTGAAAGCTGAAGATGGGTCGTCACTGGGTCTTTCAGCAAGATAATGACCCTAAACATGTGGCCAAATCTACACAAAAATGGTTCACCAGACACAAAATCAAGCTCCTCCCATGGCCACCTCAGTCCCCAGACCTCAACCCAATTGAAAACCTGTGGGGTGAGCTGAAGAGGAGAGTGCACAGGAGAGGACCCAGGACTCTGGATGATTTAGAGAGATTGTGCAAAGACGAGTGGTTGAATATCCCTCTCTCTGTATTCTCCCATCTTGTGAAATGTTCTAGGAGAATATTAAGTGCTGTCTTGTTGGCAAAAGGGAGTTGTACAAAGTATTAACATCAGGGGTGCCAATAATTGTGGCACACATGATTTCATGTAAAAGAATTATTTCTTAATGTGGGATTTTTTTCCCACTGAATAAATGCACTTGAATTAAAGGTTGGATTTTTCTCTTTTTTTTTTTGCATTGTTGTCCTATATTATTTTTAAAAAATGAATTTATTAGAAGCCTAAGAACATATCTTAATGAGGGGTGCCAATAATTGTGGAGGGTGCTGTATACAGATGTGAGGGAATGTCAGAGGAATGAAAACAAACAAAACCAAACCAAAAAACCAGAAAGCAGAGCAATAAATCAGAAACATCAACCAGAGTCATTTAAACAGAGTACTTAAACATGGCGAGAAACAAATATGACATGAATAATCAAAACAGTGATTACAATACTTTGCAAATTGTTTGTGAAGACAGCGTCCTTATATGCGCGCGCTGATTCCGCTTCAAAACAGCAGTGGGCTTGCACAATGATCAGTTGTCCCAAGACCATGCGCGAGGACGCACGCAGCAGGTTTGCATGAAGGCATGACAGTAAAATTTAAAAACAAAATATCTCATGACCTTGGCAATTTAAAGTTCTGTTTGTTTCATATTAAGCAACATTTCATTAAATAACTAATAAACAGTAATAAAGCCATAAGAGAACATTTCCCCACTTTCGATGTGTCTTAAATATGTGTTTGTGAAACTCTCTGTAAACCTACAACTGACTTTTCCTCCAAAAACATCTCTAATGTTGTCATATATCGTCTGTGTGAATAACGATGATAAATCTGTCTCTGTGAACCGGATGTGCCTGGGGTCCGACTCCTGATTTAGATTCTGAACATGACTGTTGGAAAAACTTCTTTTTTAAAAATCCTTTTCATTTTCAATAAAATAAAGCAACAAATCTGTTACAGTTCTCTGTTCTGATTGGTCAGAAGGTGTTGATTAATTCTCTATAACAGCAGCTCTGACAGTAGTGCAGGTTTATATTAACGCCCTCTCTCTGATACGTTCTGGTTTCTATAGTAACGGCTCAATCACAGGGACTTTCAACGTAAACAGATAAACATAAAAAACGTGTTTAATCGCTGACATGGTGACGTTTTATTCACTGAAGGAGACGTTTCTGGAAGGAGTCTCCAGTGTCAGCGCTGTGTAACAGTCGGAGGTGAAGCTGGAACTTTACGTTTCCAACATCTTCAGGACCGAGGAGTTTACACTCTGCGGTTTCTCAGGAACATGGCAAGCTGTATAAAGAGTCCAGTGAGGGAACGACTGTTTATACAGACCTCCCAAGTCACCTGCATGTGGTGAGTCAGACCCGCAAAATGATATCCAAAGCAGCTGACCCACCACGACATGAAAAACCTGTATCAGAAAAATCTAAAGACTAATGTCACTAATCTGTCCAGATTCACAGCTGGTAGCGTTGGTTTGTTTGTTTGTTGGTTTGTCTGTTAGCAACATTACGGAAAAAGTTATGAATGGATTGCTCTGAATTTTTTTCCAGAGGTGTGACTGGGCACAAGTAACAATCCATTAAATTCTGGCGGTGATCCGGATCACCTTCTGGATCCTGGAATTTTTTAAAGGGTTCTTGGCAGAGGTCTGCGCTCTCCGAGTGCTTTTCTACTTTTTAATTTCTCATCTCATCTCATTATCTCTAGCCGCTTTATCCTTCTACAGGGTCGCAGGCAAGCTGGATCCTATCCCAGCTGACTACGGGCGAAAGGCGGGGTTCACCCTGGACAAGTCGCCAGGTCATCACAGGGCTGACACATAGACACAGACAACCATTCACACCTACGCTCAATTTAGAGTCACCAGTTAACCTAACCTGCATGTCTTTGGACTGTGGGGGAAACCGGAGCACCCGGAGGAAACCCACGCGGACACGGGGAGAACATGCAAACTCCGCACAGAAAGGCCCTCGCCGGCCACGGGACTCGAACCCGGACCTTCTTGTTGTGAGGCGACAGCGCTAACCACTACACCACCGTGCCGCCCCATATATATATATATATATATATATATATATATATATATATATATATATATATATATATATATACACACACACACGCTAAGCTTACACTACGTTCACACTGCAAGGCTTAATGCTCAATTCCGATTTTTTTGTGAGGTCGTTCACATTAACAAATATATGCGACTTGTATGTGATCCTCAGTATGAACGAAAAGCGACCTAAAAGTGTTCCGCACGCGCATTGCAGGATACGACGACGTCACACGCAGTGAGCATGGCCAGTGTTTCCGGAAGTAACCTAAAGTTTCCTGTGTATGACAGTAGCCAGCATGGAGTACCTGGCGATGATGCAGTTGTTGCGACGGAGCCAGAACATGCACTGATGTTAAGGAGGAGGTTGAGAAGGAAGAGGGCAAGGGTTTTGGCTCAGGCGTTCTGCGGGGTAGTGACTGCAACCTCCGTTCAAAGGAACATCAAAGGCATGTTGTTGTAACTTTTTTTGAGACCTGCCGCCTACTTCAGTGCAGAATAGTGACGTTTGTGACTTGCTGATGACGTGCAAGTCGGATGAATGCGACCTGGTGGTTCAGACTGAAGTCGCATTATGAAAAGATCGGATAGGAATCGGAATTAGGACCACATATCCAAACGGCCTGGGTCGGATTTGAAAAAATTCATATTGTCAATAAAAGATCGGATACAGGTCACATGGGTGAAAAAATCGGATTTGAGTCACTTCAGCCTGCAGTGTGAACGTAGTGTTAAACTAAGTGTTTTTGGACTGATTAGCAGCTTATTAAACAAGTTTGTGTATATATTACACACACGTATAGATCCCGTAGGTCTTCTGGTATTTCACAGGCTGAGATTTTTCCGATTACTTTGACAGACCTACAGACGTGACAGCTGGTGTCACTGCATGCAGGTACATACAGTATGTAATTTATATCTCACACATGATCGGTCATTTGTGTAATCCTGTCAGATTATGATGGCCCAAGTACAAGTACACTAAAGAAAAGAAAGCGTGTGCATTCTGAAATGAAGTTCAGTAAAGATCAGTCAGGTGAAGCTTTCTGCACAGTGAGGAGAGATTATTTTTAATCACTTATTTACAAGCTCTAGGCCTAAAGCTTAAAGTGCATATCACGGGTAAATTCAGGAGCGAGATCAATGTAATTCTCCTATTTTATATTAAACTTTGGTCAAATATCTGTCACATTCTGCATTCTCTGCAATTTTTTTACCTTGTGCAATACCAGAAATATTCAGTTGAAATCAAGCCATTTGAGGCGAATTGGTCCGAACTTGGCGTTTGGATTTCCCGGCAAACATCGATTTTCGTGACGTCGCGTGCGGGACGCCTCCCTCTGAATCCGACATCAGCGCTGGTTTGTTTATGAAGAAACGACCTGGTGGTTTTCTGCAAATTTCTTCAACGTTATTGTGTAATTATTAAAATGGTTAACAGATGTATTGTAGGAGGGTGTAGCAGCACCAATCATGATGGGATTAGTACTCATCGTTTCCCAAAAGACCGGACAATGAGAGAGAAATGGGAGCGCTTGGTCTACACAGGCTGTGCACTGAAACCATGCAAAGCTCGCGCAGCCTGTTGGCGCTTCCACAGGTGACGTCACGAATCTGGCTCCAGACTCCCTTGGGATTTTTCCAGACGCGTTTTATTTTATTTTATTTTTTTCTGCTGTAGACAGATGGCCTTCTGCAAAATTACCCTTCTGGATGAGTGTGTAAAGGGACATACTTTCATATAATAAAAAAAAAACGAAATTGGTCCAGAATATGCCCTTTAATTTTCCCCTTTATATTCCTGGTGTGTAAAGAGATCCATATGCTGGAAATATCCCTGAGTTTTAATGTCTCTAAAATTTAGCTCTAATGTCTGTAATGAGCTAATACTAATGTGTGAGACCCTCCCACACCCTCCGATCGCTCACTGCATGGCCTCAGCCTCCAGCATCACTTCAGACATGGAGCAGCATCTGGAAGCGCAAAACTTGGGACCTATGCATCATTAATGTATTTAAATATATTATATAGTTTGTAATGTTAAAGTCATGATGTTATTTGTGAGAGCATTAAAGCGAGACGGCCTTTTGATTTCATAAAATCGGTGAAATTCAGTTCCGTCTGAAATGAGGTCATTGTGATATCTGTTTATTTCTGTAATATCTCACAAAATATCAGGCCATTCTGTGGCTGGGAAGTTATTTAATTTGAGGGGATTACTGCCATCTACAGGTTTCCCTTTGAGCGTGCACTGACAGTTCCATCATTCTGTCGCTAAATGAACAGCTGATCACACCGAGGTGCTCGCTGAGCACCCATATTTATTAGTTTGGTCCTGCGTTTCCTTTCCTTCATATAGAACATAACGTCTTTTCTTCTTGCTTTCTTTCCGTTACTGTAGTCGCTCTTTCACGTTTCATTCGCACACTCACGCCCTCCATTTTTCTCTCCTGTTTCAAATTTGCCTTGCGTGAACGGGGAAAGCCCACCACATGATGCATGACGTAGTATCTTGAATTAGCTCATGGTGAAGCAGGAAAAAATAGTGCAGAATTTAGGGCCATGTGGCCTTAAATTCATTAACTGTTATATTTAAAAAACCTAATAAAATTGGAAGTCTGTGATTCAATTTCAGTCACTAGACAAAAATAATTCTGTGCCAGGAAAATTCTTTTTATGACCTACACTTGAAAAATCTGAAAGGCAGTACAGCTTTAAAATGGAGCCAGCAGCAGCAAGAAGAAGATATTTGTCTGACCAGCAGGTGTCTCTAGTGAGCAAGTGAAGCCTCAAGAAATGATCCATCCATCCATTATTTGTAGCCGCTTTATCCTGTTCTACAGGGTCACAGGCAATTAAGCTGGATCCTATCCCAGCTGACTATGGGCGAGAGGCGGGGTTCACCCTGGACAAGTCACCAGATCATCGCAGGGTGACACACAACCATTCACACTCACGGTCAATTTAGAGTCACCAGTTAACCTAACCTGCATGTCTTTGGACTGTGGGGGAAACCAGAGCACCCAGAGGAAACCCACGCGGACAACATGCAAACTCCGCACAGAAAGGCCCTCGCCGGCCACGGGGCTCGAACCCGGACCTTCTTGCTGTGAGGCAACAGCGCTAACCACTACACCACCGTGCTGCCCGAGAAATTAACCAGTTTAATACAATTAGTTTTGGTGTTTCATGAAGCTTCATCTGGCCATCACTAAACACACACACACTATTGAAGTGTTAGGAGGAAGTGTGTTGTGTATCCTGTCGCTGAAGCCTGTGTGTGTGTGTGTGTGTGTGTGTGTGTGCTTATCAGCAGCACCATTTACTGTAGTTAATCATTCACACACATCAGCCAGAAAGGAACTAGCCCCTCCTCCAGTCATCAAGATTTATACACCCCATTGACCAACATCCTCTCTCTCTCTCACACACACACACACACACACACACACACAGTACTGTGCAAAAGTCTTAGTCCCCCTATTTTTTTCATACAAACTTTGTTATAGATTTCTACATTATCGAGTCAGTACAAAAACATTTTAGAGTCCAAAAGTTCATTTTCCAGCACAAAATTAAATGTTACAGAAAAAAAAAAGTTTGTATCTGAGCAGTATATTCCATAAGAGAGCACTTTTCAGACGGAAAAAGAAAGCATAATGAAGGCTGCTGGGTTTTGGTGTAAAATGAAGAAGTGAGTGTGACAGTCAAAGTGTCCAGAAGAACTGTGGCTGGTTCTGTAAGATGCTCAGGAAAACCTACAGATCATTTCCACATAAAACTGATCTCAGTGGACCTGAGATGCAAATTTATTTTTTTAAAGCAAAGGGTCGTCTCACACCAAATACTGACTCTGTTTCATTTATTATGGCTCACTGATTACCGTTTATTTGAATTCTCCTTGTGGTCGGATTGCACCAAAGACCATCATGAAAACGGTACCTACTGCAATACAGATGTGAGTATGGAGACAAACTCTCACGGTTACCAGTGGACCCGCCTCCCACTGTAACCCTAGATGTATAGAAAGCGTGCACGTGACTTCACGAGGTCACGTGATATTTGTTTATCTGCCATCTTGGACGGCATGGCCGCGCATAGAACTTAGACGAACCCGTTCTAATTATCAAGTGTGTGGGAGTAGATCTTTCGAGAATGGTTATATCTTGTTCAGCATTTGGTTGTACCAATAGACAGGGCCAAAAGGAGGGCGTGTCATTTTATAGATTCCCCGCAGACGCGGAGAGACGCGCAAAATGGGTGTCCGCTGTGCGAAGAGAAAACTGGAACCCCAGTTCTACCAGCCGAATTTGTAGTGAACACTTCATATCAGGTAGGTGTAATCTTCTAATTCAATACTCCTAGTACATCTGTTAAGTTGATTTTCGGATTGAATGATAGCTGCATACTTAGAAACTAGACAGTCTGTAACGTTTAAAATGGCCATGCCGAGCCCTACTGCCCTGGCCTAGTCGGAGACAATGTTTTATCTTTTTGGCTCATATATGCCTTTGAAAGGCCAATCCATAGTAGGGATGGCGAAAACTAAAAAAAATCTTGACCAACCACCGAGCCTCATTAGCCGGTTAAAGTCGGTTAACCTATGAGTTTAAACAGGGATGCAAACGGCGCGCCTTTTGGCGGATGCCGCCTTTTTCACGGCTGAATCGTACAGATCCGATTTTTTTTTTTTAGGGGGGGCGTTGGAGTGTCTGAATAATTTCATCAGAGTAAATTCTGTATTAAAATTACTAAATAAGCAAATGCCACAGTCCATGAAACATAGGAAGTATGAGAATAAAACAGTAAATCAGAAAGCTGCGCACGTTTTCGCGGAAGCTGCGCAAATGTGCGCAGCTTTCTGATTTACTGTTTTATTCTCATACTTCCTATGTTTCATGGACTGAGTTTAGATTTCAAACATTCCTACGATAAAACGTCCTGCATAGTCTCTTTATGATAAACGTCTTAATGCCACTTACCCGTGAGGTTATCAAGTAGACATTCTTCTTCGGAACCTTCCAGAGGTATAGTTGGGATGCCCATCGCGCAACAAAATATTTATAAGCTTCCAGGCTCTTGTAAGCTTTGAGGGCTTTGCCAGTGTAACACGATTCACGATTAACGAGAAAATTGTAAATGTCGTGGTAGGTCAGATCGGGCAAATCGCCGGCACCGCAGCTCCGAATTTCCCTGAACAAGGATTGCGGCAAGTTGTACGGATCTGCAATCCCCAACCTGGAACACTTTTCCATGTAACGCTGCCTCACGTCACCTTCAAGATGCTGAACAAACTTAGACAAGTAATCGCGCGATGTAGATGGGGTATTTTCCAAATTTTCTTGGGGATTACTCCCTGGATCCATTACGCTTGCGCAAGGTAAACAATCCTGATGCCGTCCAATATGGTGGAGTACACACGTGCGGGTCACGTGACTGCACATCCTCTATAGGCGAGAGGCCGAGGGCTATGGAAGCGGAGATCAGCACCGCCCAATGCGCCTGAGGGGCCTGGTTAGTACTGGGATGGGAGACTGCTTGGGAAGACCAGATCCTGGCACAGTGTTATTTATAGCATTTTTTTTTTAATGTTGAAACATTTCATTTCATTATTTTTAAAGGACCCATGGCATGGTGGTTTGTTGATGCTTTAAATGGGATCGTGGAGGTTTCCAGATGTTATATCCACAGCCTTTCTCGAAATGAACCCTCGGCACGTAGATATAGCCTCCTGGGAGAAAGCCCCATTTCAGCGCTTTTCCCAGTGCATCATTTTGCTAATGAGAAGCAGGAGGCGGGGAAGGGTAGAGGGTGGGGGCGGGTCTTATCATTAATATTCATGACATGTAAACGTGTTACCTCTGATTGGCTAACAGCACTGTGCCGCTACCTCCAGTGGGTCAGAACAAGCGGATGTGGGTGTCTTACTATGGCGAGAGAGAAGGAACAAACCGCGAAGGGAAAAATACCGTGCGCTGACGTCATTAAGGTGCGACGCGAGGAAATAAAATAAATTCAACAAATGTTTGGGTTTTTACTGAACAAACAAACAAACAAATAAAATGAACGAGTGACTTAAAAAAAAGAATGTGGGTGTCTTTGTAAAAACGGTTTTGATTGGCTATTATAACAGAGCATGCTGCATGCTTTTTGGTTTTGTAGCGCAGAGTACCTGGCTAACTGCAGGAAGCGGTTAGCTGCACAGCTAATGTAGCCATTGCAAGGCTAACATGGCACCGATTTTAAAACACGGCAAAACGACTTAACAGTTCTACACTTACTTGTTCGGTGTTTGTTGCTGATGCAGCAGGGATGCTTGGTACGGACCCAGGCTTCAGTGACAGTTGATGTGCAAAACCTGCCCTGTACTGTCCCAAGTTGTGGAAACATTCATCAGGAAAATGCTTCCGACAAACATACACCGTCTTAGGTAGACTCGACGGCGTATTATTGGAGTAAATAAAATGAAGCCACTGCGTCTTCAGGGGCTCTCCCGTCGGCAGGAAAAACAGACTCCTTTCTGTGTTGTCACATCCATGTACAGCGCAATTTCCATATTTGGTGGCAACTTTTGAGCTGGGCGGGGCAATCCATACAGTGGGTGGGAATCCAGAGGGGGGGCGTGGGGATCATCTCCCTTGCTGACGTAGTAAAGGGAAGAGCTTATCAACGCGCCGTTTTGACGCGCCATTCTCAAATGTTGGGCATAGTTTGGTTTACACATTATGAAATTTCTAGCCACTGGGGTGACTTAAGAAGGTCAGAGGAACTCATTTTAACGTTAAAAAACCTCAGAAAGTGAACATTTCATGCCACGGGACCTTTAAGTCATTGTTGGTTGACAGCATTTCTTTACATGTGCCCAAGACTTCTGCACAGGACTGTGTATAACACTCATTCACACCCCGGAGCATTTTCTCATAGCCATCCCATAGTTTTTAGGACACCAAGAGTCGCCTGAGCTCAGGATCAAACCCAAACACTCGTCTCAAAACCTCTCGTCTTTCATTAAAATACATCTTTATTTTGATTTGAAAAGCCAAAGTCGTTACATCATAAATCTTCCCAGTAAAAAGTCGAGAATGTGGAAAAGAAAACCCCAGTCGTTATTTTGAGCTGATGCTTTAATATTGCACATGGCTAGGATTTTAAACGTCTCAAATAGAGGACAGAACTCCAGACAACAAGATCAGGTGGGGTTTTTTTTAATATAAAGTGTTTCCTAAAACTTCTCTCAGCGTGCTCGTCTGTCCCTCCTTATGTAATTTACTTTTACCTTTTTTTATATTTCATAAATATTATGCATTAGTTGTGATCCATTTCTCACCTTATATATGATAATTACATAAGATTAATGAGTACGTGTGTGTGTGTGTCTCAGAGTGGTTTGATGCTGAGCGTGAGGTCGCGGCCAAGCGGGGGAGCGATGTATCTCTCCTCTCTCAGTAAACGTAGCAGCAGATCCTGAGCATCGCGAGGCCACCGAAACACACGAGTGCTCTGTAACCACAACGGGACATGACTCTACACACACACACACACACACACACACACCACAGTAACTACACTGTTCAATCACATTCACCACAGAATAAAACGTGAATTTTCAATTTGTTAAAGAACAATGTGTAATTTTTATCCATTTATAGTTACATGTAACGTTACATGAATGTTTATGAACAATTACACACAGTTATTAAGACATTTATTATTAGCACAGCATCACCTGGACACGCCCCTGTGAATGAGCTGTTGCTATAGAAACGAGAGCGCATTAATTAAAAACCTGCAGTACTGTCTGAGCTGCTGTTGTTAGAGAATTAATCAACACGTTCTTTTCTGACCAATCAGAGTCCAGAACTCAGCAGCGCCGCGGTGCTAAAAGAACAGGAAAGTTGCACAAGAAACTAAGCACGGAGTAGCACCGCCTACTTTAACAGGAAGTGACTGACACATCAGTTGACTAACCACACGAGCTGGACATGTCTACTCATCACTCACTGTTTTAAATAAAACTGCTGAAATATTTTTGCTAATATCTCACTTAAGCTAACGTTCATCTAAAGCGCACTCGGCCAATCAGATAGCTAGGCAAGTGGTCTGTAGGCGGAGCCTCTGAGTCCGATCTCAGTTATAAATACCCCCAACAGCGTCGATAGTGTTAGAATTAAAACACACCGGCGAACGTTTTAGCTTTAACATGCTAGTCGGGTTTCTGTTTGCTCACCTGGTTAGCGCTGGGGAAGAGAACAGGGACGAGTCGGAAATTCAGACAGCGCTGCTGGATAAACTCATTCTGCAGCTAAATAAAAGAAAAATAAATGTTAAAATGTTTTAATTTCACGTCAAACAGCACGTCATTATCCAGAACGGCCTGCTCCTGGGTGAGAGCTAGAAATGCTAACACAGCTAACAGGAAATAAACAGCTAGTGTTCACTCATTATTAGCATCTGCTAGCATTGTGGTAACTTCCTCGACATTCCCAAAACATTTCATTACGTTCAATTTATTGAAAACAGACTTAGATTGCTAACATTCATGCAATAAATAAAGTAATTAAAAAAAGATGACGTCGAGATGGTTATGCTAGCTGCTCCACCGCGCTCAGGAACGTCAGAGCACAAGCATGAAAGTCTTTCGAATGATTACACAAAAATGTATGAAAATACTGCAGCGCGAAACACGCCACACGTTGTATCTCTCACGCACAGAAATTACTAAGGCAACGCCCACCAAGGTGCACCGCTATTTTTTTAACTGTGGATGAAGAGCAGGCATCAAGTGGTTTCCCGCAGAGTTCAGAAATAGCTGCCATACACCGATCAATAAATTGAGAAATGTTGTTGTCGCGGCGAACGCCCTTTTTGTCAGCTGGTATGCACGCGCGTTAATTACTCACCTGCGCGCAATCAAGGAGAACAAAGCGGCACGCTGACTTCCTGCTCGGGTGCGAGGACTGAACAGCAAAAAAATAGGCTGCTGCAGGACGAAATACAAACTCCATCACTTGCCGAGCATTTTGTGAAGCTGTGTAGAAGCCACGGGCGATTGCTCTAAGACAACGAGGGAGGCTCAGCCTCCTCTAAAAATGACGAACATCGTGTAGGATGAATTGCGCTAGGCTTATGTTATAGCCGACCTTATAACATTGCTATTTCAGATCCAGAATCATAGAAATATATGTGCTCAACCCAACTACAGTGCGAAATCATTCCGTTATAACTTTCCCCAGTTCGTGACAGTGCGATGCAGCCCAGCCTCAGTGGCTTGGGAGCTCTGTGCTTGTCAATCTCAAAATGCAAGACGATTATTGGACAAATACTGCGAAAATGCCCGCCTACAGAGTCTCACGGACTCCCAGCCTCAGTGGACTTCAATGGCATTTGGGAGCTCTGCGCTTTTCAATCTCAAAATGCAAGACGGTTATTGGACAAATACTGCGAAAACGCCCGCCCACGGACTCCCAGCCTCACATGGGAAGGACATGGCAGTTTCCGTGAGGAGACTGGTGATTGGTGAAAGCGGCCGGATATTTTCTTTGATTGACAGCTTGTTTCAACTATAGACAGGCAGCGGACAGTGTTGCCAAATTGGGCGGTTTTAAGTGCATTTTGGCGGGTTTTGAACATATTTTGGGCTGGATAACGTCAGCAGTATCTGGCAACATCAGTTCAGTCCCATGCGGATTCGCAAGTGCTGTGGTGTATTGTAAGAGATCAGCTTACATTTCGATTTCATTCATTACATACGGTTTCTACCAGCTTTTTTAGTTTGCATATATTTTCACTGTAAATAAAGTGTTGTCAAGTTTGCTATCTTAGTTCCAGAAATGTCGTTTATTTGAGTGACTGAACTTGAACTTGAGGGGGCTAGTCAGCTAGCAAGAAAGCTGCGCACGGATGCCAAGCATTGCTGATTTAATTTTGGCGAAGCCATTTGCCAGTCTTCCTTTCGAGGAAAAAATTAAAATTAAAGAGCAGGGTAGACCAACGCCTCAAATTGACTTGGTGAAAAAGGTAGGGAATAATACTCGTTCCTTTCAGCTCTCCTGGTACGAGAAAGTGAATTGGCTAACAACAAGTGACCCACATCAACAACAGTAAATAGGCTACTTTAGTAATATGTCATGGATGGACCAAAAATATAGAATCTATTTAAAATGTTTATGCTGAGTATATTATATTGGAATATATGTTTTTCTGGATATGAATTAAACACAGCTACAATTTGGAAAACATTTTTAAACAAAAACACAGCCGAGGTCAATTTTTAAACAACATGCCACAATTTTAAAATATAAAATGTTAAAATATACCCCTCCCCCCCAACACCACCATCATGTATATTGGACAGTAGGCTAATGGGCCAAAAGAACCTGTTATTTCACAGTTTGTGACTCTGCCAACAATCAGCCAGATCAGAGGCAAGAGTATGGGCAAAACTGATGTGTTTTTTCTTTTTTCTTTTAAAATCTGGAAATATCGTAACCGACCAGCCTCCCCTGTTTGAAAGACTACCAGCCGCCACTGGTAGAAGTTGTCAAGATCTGAACAGACAGCCGGTAAGCTCGCGTTTATTTTTATTTTGTTGTGAATGCGAGGAAATTGTTGCGCTGACGGGGCATTGAGATGCGGGGAATATATGTTTGTGTTTGTAGCGTCTTAAGGTTCAAATATTCACATGGTGCTTTGTGTAATTGTTGGCTGGTAAGGGTTATCGCAACTTGCTTTGTTTGGTCCGGTAAAAGGTGTGGCAACTTGCCTGGTCTCATGTTTGAAATGGCCCGGTTTAGGTGTGGTTTGATGCGCGGGCTTTATTGCGCTGAATTCTTGGGTGCCAGTGAAGACCTGGTTTAAAAGCATGTATCTTTTTCTACTTGCATACAGTGCATGTTTAAAACGAACTGAAAGTATTTCATTGCTAAAATGTTCATGGTGGATATGGTTTGTAAATATGTAGGTTGGCTTGTTACTTGGTAACTCATTTATTGGGTTTAGTAACTTGCTTAATTCATTATGGCCCTTGTGGTTAAAATGTATTTAAATCAGGGCTTTGAACCGGTTCAAGGAACGAAAACCAAAACCGGGAACTTTTTCTATTTCACATGGAACAGAAACGAAACCAGAAACTTTATTATTTTTTATGTTCCGGAACAGAAACGCTTATTAAAAATAATGGTAACCGGTTAATACCGGTTTTTATTTCATTCCTCAAAGTTTCCGTAGCCTACAAATAAAAAAGCCATTCTTCTCCTGCGCAAGTTTCTATGACCCGCTGGGGTTCACTTCCTGTGTGGCATTCGCTGACTGAATGGAGAGAGCGGGAGGGTGGACTACTATCACGTCTCCACATCTTAAATAAGAGGTAAATATTGCAGTCTGTCGTTATTCAAAAACGTCAATTTCAAACACGATATCAATATATTTGTCCACGTTAATGAGAGGCTCGCGAACATTAAATGATGTTAACCTCTGTTAGCCTATCAATGCATAGGGCCTGACTCGCCTTTGGTAACACACTAAACGAATTCTCTTTCATTTTTGGCACTTTTTCTGTTTGTGTAGATGGGAAGACATACTGAGAATCCAAATCGCCAACATTTGAAATAATAATTGTTTTGAATTATTTCTTGTCTTATTTAATGAAGGTTGTAATAGAATTAGCCTACATTTGGCTTAAGCTGGATGAGACAGAGACATCATTTTATAGCCATTTGTTAAACAGCTGACAGGGAACGTAATTAACCGTTCCGGGAACGAAATTTTTTTGTTCTAACCGGTTCGGGAACGTCTATTTAATGGTGGAACCCAAAACCGGAAACGTTAAAATTCCGTTTCTGTTCGGAACGAACCAATAGGAAAAAAATTCTGGTTCAAAGCCCTGATTTTAATATTTTGATGCATTTACATTGAAACAATTCATTCAAAATCTGCCTTAAGGTAAAGTAAACTATCTATTTTCACATACATGTATTTAATGTTAAGCTTTTGATAATCATTTTTTGTGTAACTGCTTTTATAAAAAGAAAGAAAAACCTGTGCAAATTGGTGAATGGATGGTGTTTTGTCTTTTAAGGTTTTTCACCTGCAAAGGAAAAAAATCAAAGGAAAAAGATGGAACGAAGGTCTGGTTTGAGTGAATTCCAGTTTTAATGTTCAGCATTGGTATTACCCTTCAAGTGTGGGATAAGCACAGCAAAGGAGCAAAACACTTGACAGTTGTATCCGGGTAAAATTTACGTGAACTTTCCGAAGAAGACGATGCGGTGAAGTGCAGGCGGACGCGGGAGCGCCATATTTGATGAGTAGCCTACAGTACAGTAAATCATCTCATCATACGAGTTTGTATTTCCTGAACGAAATTAGTACTTGCATCACAAAAATGATGAGAGCTGATGTTGGGGAATATTGTCTCCAGCTAATAACGTTAACTATCAGTTTGCCCAGAGTCTGTGAGCTTGTCTCGCCACTTCAATCTTGAATCCTTGCTAATTTCAACAGCTATTTTTGACCCCTGTTTTTAGTCCTAGTGTTGCACACTTGAATGAAAACTCAGTGTGTGTTTTTTTTTTTATATCTCTTCCTTTACTGGGTACTTGCCAAACTGCAAAATACACAGATATAGTAGTGCATTGTTACGCGCTTCTGTTTACACGTTGCCCTTGACGGAACTCTCTCCTCAATCATGGCTGTTAAAATGGCAGGCCTGGAACCACTGGGTTTCAAGTGGGAGCCTCCTACCCCCGTACTGAAGGCCTCTAAATCTGCCACTAACACTTACAACACCAATCATACCCCCCCTCCCCCTCCATCCCCCTGTGCGCCGCCGCCGACACCCCTCACCAGCACCACCCCTGCCCTTCCCGACAAATCTCACTCTGAACTGACTTCACAACTTGAGAGCCCTGTATGAAATTAAATACCACAGCTAAACATGTTAAAGAACATAAAATACAGTTTAAAAATTGAATTAATTTAAATATGTATTAAAACAGTTTAAACCCCTGATGCCGCAGCTAAGCTAAAAACGTTAAATGCTAACACACCGAATAAAAGTTAGCATGACACAGCAGTTAACAGGAAACTGTTGTGCAGGCGTCTACTCGCTATTAGCAGTGTTAGCATGTATGGTTAGCATTTAGAACATACCTGTCAACCCTCCCATTTTTCCCGGGAAATCCCTTATTTTGACTTATTTCCCGCTGTCTTCCCGTATTTTTATTTTCCCGAAAATATCCCGTATTTTCACAATATAAAAAAGTCGGTAGGTCCAGAATTCATGACGCGCCTCTGACAGGAGTTTACAGCAGGAAGTCGGGCCATGAATTCATGTCCCCGCCCTCTCAGGCATCAGCGAGGCTGAACAAGTGATTAGGTCCAGTGTTGCCAGATTGGGCGGTTTCCTGCCCAAGTTGGGCGGTTTCAAGTGCATTTTGGCGGGTTTTGAACATATTTTGGGCTGGAAAACGTCAGCAGTATCTGGCAACACTGATTAGGTCTGAGGTGAAGATGGCGACGCTAATAGCTAAGAAAAACATTAGCCTCTCTTTCTTTGATGATTTCAACAAGTGCGTGGCTGGAATGTTCCCAGACTCTTCCCTCGCAAAGAAATTTTCCATGGGGAAAACGAAAGCCTCCCAAATAATCAAAGGTAAGCTACACATGTTTACATTAAGTATGTCCTCGCTAAGACCTCATAAATAGCCTAGTGTCAACTAATTGGTGTATTAACTGTTTTATCCACTCATTGTCCATTTTATTTTCTATCTGAAACTTACCCATTTTAAATCACTCTTGGTTTAATATCTTATATTACTCTTTATCTCTTTATTACTCTATCTATCTAGTGTTCCGAGGCCATGACTATGGTAAAACCATAATAAATTGCAATGGAATTGAATTTATTGACTGGTTATATAATGACCTTTCTTATTTTAACATAAGATACGTATTTTAGCCCTTAATTTGGGAAATAACTGGTACCACTGAAAGCAAATAAAAATAAATGTATAGTTTATTCACAAATGCACTCTATAAACCATAAGCATGTTGAGTTTGGGTCTTGGCTATCACCAACATGCACCAGAGTACAGGAAATCACAAATACTAGATAGAAAATTGCCCCCCATTCAACTACACACCCACTTTTGGTGAAGGGTATGACTTTCCGAAATTTTCCCTCATTTTGAGTTAAAAATCTGGGAAATATCCCTTTTTTTCAAACCTCAAAGTTGACAGGTATGGTTTAGAAATGAGCAGAAGCACTGATGTTACATTCAGACTTCGCTGCTGAACAAGTGTAAAGATCGAGACGATAAAATCGTCAACATAATTCCTTCGCGTAAAAATAAAGAAACAGGAATGAAACATCATCTCTGTGTTAATATTCATTCACAGCTCAGCTAAGAATGCTAGCGCAGCTAACCGGAGAGGAAAACTAGCATGAAGCAGGAGGTTAGCCTAGCAAGGTCTGGTTAGCAACATGCACTGTAGCAGTTAGCATGTACGGCTACTATGAAGGAAGAGAACAAGGCCGAGTTTAAAACGAAGAATGGAATTGTTTTTAGAGTTTTATACGTCCAGTTTTGAATTCATTTTAAAAACAATTTGAATATAAAAGTTAAACAGAAAAACAGTATTAGAATGTGGTTTAGCATTCTTTAAGTAAAATTTAATCTGACTAAATTATTATTATATATATTGAGAGAGAGAGATTAGCATGTAGCATTAGCATTTTATTAGCATGTTAAAGCAGCACAGCTCTTCAGGTGTCCTCAGGACAGGAAGTGAGACCTGATTAAAGGAAGTCACCTGACTGTGGATGTATTTGGTGTGCAGTCCGTGTTGGTCTGATCCATCGCCCTCGATGTCAATCTTGTATTTCGGACTGATGACCATGATGATCAAAACCGACTTCTACAAAATTAAACACAAAGTTCGTCAGAATATAAAATGTACAGTGATATAATTTTAGCTTTATTCTCATTAAAATCTGTACATTTGCAAGGCTGTTTACAGCAGCTGTGCCAACTCAGAACATACACATCTGTTTGCTAGGTTAGCATTAAGCTAGGTAGCATTGTTTACCACTCACTGTTTGCAACATTAGCATTGAAGTTAGCACAGTAAGACATGCTAGTGCTCAGATGAGTCAAATAAACTGGATTTTTTTTTAACAAATAAACAGTGTTAAACCTGTTAGATTGCTAACATTAATGATTTATTTGTGGTAAAACTACAGTGAAACACGCTAACACAGCTAACCCGGGACACAGTTATGCTAGCTTTTCACCTCACTTAGCAATGTTAGCATCGGATAAGAGCACGAGTCTGAAACTGAGGCAATGTAACGGCAGCAGAAACACAGCAACGCCAACAGGATAAACGCTAAACTTTACTCCACCAGCAGGGGGCGCTGTAGCTTTACATCATCATGGACACAAACAAATAAGCAACGCTGCACAGACTGCGTCCATGCTGTTATTTTGTTAATTTGTTTTTAATAAATTATTATATCATTTATTAATTAAATTATTCTTTCAAAGAAAAAAATTGTTTATAATGACATACAAACAAAAACAAAGAAATAAACTGTTTTGAACAGTGAGTGGTTTATTTGTGTTAGCCATGTTGACGATCCAACTTAACAGTTATATCTGTAGTTGTATCTGTGTTAATTTTGATCCGGTTCACCATTTTGACAACGTGTGTCGAGTCAGCAGGAAAACACTGGGAGTGACATCATCAGAGTGAAATATCGGGAATTATTATCTTTACAAGCCACTTTTTCCATGGAACAAAAACGTGTTCTATTCCCTTCTCACGGGTTTACTGATGCCATGCAATATTATCATCTCGCTTATCCTCCGTGTATTACGCCGCTCTCCCCAGTGGAGAATAAGCGTGCAATATTGTTATAATATCACACGTTGTCAAGACAACACGATGTCACATGCGAAAATCCAATGACAAAACTTTTCTGCTGCACGTGCACACGATCATTTCTTTGTCGGCCGGGAGAGAGAGAAGACGAGGCTAATCCAGTGCTCGGTTTAAACACAAAATAAATAAACTGAAACTAAAACCCAAAAGGCTACCAAAACGTCATTATATATTCTTCACGTGTATTTGCAAGAGAAAAACATACCAATGGACATCGAAAAACTGGAAAAGAGACACGTCGGAGATGTAAAACTTCCATGCGAGTGAGTGACTGACAGTTTGCAAACAAAAATGCCCGCGAGGTTTGCTTCATTAAAAGTGGAAGATTTAAAGAGACAGACAAGTTGGACACCGGAAAGGCTACAAAAACTTCCCTGGATATTCTTCACACATATTTACAAGAGAAAAACAGACCAACGGACACCGAAAAACTGGAAAAGAGAGCAATAGTGGAAATATAATGTTCTACTTGGAGGTGAGGAAAAGTGATGGAGACTTTCACAGGAGGACTTCACTCGTGGACGCCACTCAGCAAAGCCCTTTTGTTTTGAACAACTGCAGTGTAACGATTAACCCCGACCAAACGTAACTGTGAACTTGAACTGTCAGCCTGTATATAGCTTGTACAACCCCGATTCCAAAAAAGTTGGGACAAAGTACAAATTGTAAATAAAAATGGAATGCAATGATGTGGAAGTTTCAAAATTCCATATTTTATTCAGAATAGAACATAGATGACATATCAAATGTTTAAACTGAGAAAATGTATCATTTAAAGAGAAAAATTAGGTGATTTTAAATTTCATGACAACAACACATCTCAAAAAAGTTGGGACAAGGCCATGTTTCCCACTGTGAGACATCCCCTTTTCTCTTTACAACAGTCTGTAAACGTCTGGGGACTGAGGAGACAAGTTGCTCAAGTTTAGGGAGAGGAATGTTAACCCATTCTTGTCTAATGTAGGATTCTAGTTGGTCTTTTTTGTCGTATCTTCCGTTTTATGATGCGCCAAATGTTTTCTACGGGTGAAAGATCTGGACTGCAGGCTGGCCAGTTCAGTACCCGGACCCTTCTTCTACGCAGCCATCATGCTGTAATTGATGCAGTCTGTGGTTTGGCGTTGTCATGTTGGAAAATGCAAGGTCTTCCCTGAAAGAGACGTCGTCTGGATGGGAGCATATGTTGCTCTAGAACCTGGATATACCTTTCAGCATTGATGGTGTCTTTCCAGATGTGTAAGCTGCCCATGCCACACGCACTAATGCAACCCCATACCATCAGAGATGCAGGCTTCTGAACTGAGCGCCGATAACAACTCGGGTCGTCCTTCTCCTCTTTAGTCCGAATGACACGGCGTCCCTGATTTCCATAAAGAACTTCACATTTTGATTCGTCTGACCACAGAACAGTTTTCCACTTTGCCACAGTCCATTTTAAATGAGCCTTGGCCCAGAGAAGACGTCTGCGCTTCTGGATCGTGTTTAGATACGGCTTCTTCTTTGAACTATAGAGTTTTAGCTGGCAACGGCGGATGGCACGGTGAATTGTGTTCACAGATAATGTTCTCTGGAAATATTCCTGAGCCCATTTTGTGATTTCCAATACAGAAGCATGCCTGTATGTGATGCAGTGCCGTCTAAGGGCCCGAAGATCACGGGCACCCGGTATGGTTTTCCGGCCTTGACCCTTACGCACAGAGATTCTTCCAGATTCTCTGAATCTTTTGATGATATTATGCACTGTAGATGATGATATGTTCAAACTCTTTGCAATTTTACACTGTCGAACTCCTTTCTGATATTGCTCCACTATTTGTCGGTGCAGAATTAGGGGGATTGGTGATCCTCTTCCCATCTTTACTTCTGAGAGCCGCTGCCACTCCAAGATGCTCTTTTTATACCCAGTCATGTTAATGACCTATTGCCAATTGACCTAATGAGTTGCAATTTGGTCCTCCAGCTGTTCCTTTTTTGTACCTTTAACTTTTCCAGCCTCTTATTGCCCCTGTCCCAACTTTTTTGAGATGTGTTGCTGTCATGAAATTTCAAATGAGCCAATATTTGGCATGAAATTTCAAAATGTCTCACTTTCGACATTTGATATGTTGTCTATGTTCTATTGTGAATACAATATCAGTTTTTGAGATTTGTAAATTATTGCATTTCGTTTTTGTACTTTGTCCCAACTTTTTTGGAATCGGGGTTGTATACAAGTTAGGTTGTTGTTCAGGCTTTTTGGACTTGGACCATTTTTATTGTTAGAACTTTGACTTTGTACAGTACACTGGATTGACAGAACATTGAATTACATTCGATCAGAATCAACATTCAATATTGGCAAGTTATTGCCCTGTTCTTAACTTTTGGTAAAATCTATAATTGTTCCATCAAATGTGCATGTATAATAATAATAAATATCATCTGGCTTTTTTTCATGGTCTATCGGATATATTCCATTCAGCTACTCGTCTTTCACTTGTTCAGTATCATACTCGCTGAATGGAATATATCTGATAGACCACGAAAAAAATTCAGCCAATATTATTTAAACATGTGACTCAGATCCGCGATGGATTCTGTCTGGAAAATGTGAGTTTTTTAACACAAGAAGATAAACTTCATATCTTCAAGCCAACGTGTGATTTTCTTATTATATCGACACATTCACAAACAAAAAGTCCCCAAATTTATCAAAACAATTCATCGATTTCCTCACGAGGGACAGATAGAGATTTATGCCCCGGATGGAGCTCGGATGAGAAACACCAGTGGCGTATTTCCCACTGAAACACTCATGTCTGTGTGATATAAATAAATATATAAAATAAATAAAACTCACATCTTTTAAATAGCCGTCCATCCACTTGTTCACGTCCATTTGCCGCACGGCGTTATCAAAAATATCAATCTACGGCAGAGAGAGGAACAGAGCCGCGTTATATTTAAATATTCAAATCGTTAAAGGAATAACGATCAGCTCATTAAAAAGAGATGCAGATGATTACGCTGAGACTCACAGCAGGTCTGAAGCCTTGATTTATCAAGAACGTCACAAACGGAAAGATCTCCTCTGCCACGTCCACGGAATACGTGATGAAAACGGTTCCTGAAAATCGCAACCATTACTTTATTTTATTTATACACATTTATATGAAATCACACAAGCAGGTCACATGACCCTATTTTTACCATTCAGTGTGTAAAGTCTGCTGCTTTGAGGCTAATGTCGCTAACTAGTAATGCACGTCTCATGACAAAACTAATGTCATCCTCAGACACCTCTCAGAAAACACGGACAATCTGGAATTCTGCCGGAATTCTGTTGGAATTTTCTGAAGGTAAACGCCGTGCAGAAATGACATGCAGAGAAACAAAACACAAAATATTTTAGCGGCTCACTGCAGTCGTCAGGGAGACTGACGGTACGCCTCATTTCCTGTGCCGGGACATGGCCCATCCTGAATGGCTGAGAGGGAACAATGCACAACTCCGACATCACATCAGGTGCGTCTCTCACACCGGTGGTGCCCTGGGGAGTTGCCACGGGAACCGCGGGTCTGTAGGAGACACATTTATACATGGAATTTATATATAATTTTATATAATGTGTGTGTGTGTGTGTGTGTGTGTGTGTGTGTTACCTGGCTTGGTTAGGTGGCGATGGCATGTTTACAGGTGGAGGTGGACATCTGGGACATTGAGGATCTACAGCATAGAGAGCTACACACACACACACACACACACACACACACCAGCATACCAAATAGAAAAAATTATCAAAATAAATCCAAAAAAATACATGGTTCATGGTTCCTCTGGTAAAAGTAAATATATATTTGTAATAAAACCCAGTCATCATTAAAACCCAACTTCATCCTGATAACAGCTAACTGAGAAACACATCTGAGTTTAGCTCCGCCCCTTCTATGTATTATGACGCCTCAAACGCTGCATATCGTCTCAGAAACGTGCTCAACCTGTTCCTCAGGGGTTTCATGCAAATCCACGCAAACTATTCATGAGCTACATCTGTCTGAGTAAATTAGGCTCCACCCCTTTAGACTTGATTGACATGTGGTGGCCATACTGCTGACCAGGCCTGGAATTTCATCATTTTAGGGGCGAGGCCACTTGGCCTTTTGTGCTGTCAATTTTTTGAGGGCACAAAGGCCAAAAGCCAGGGCACCCAGGCCATAAAATAAAACAATGATTTTAAGTTCACGTCTATAATTAATTTAATTTAAGGACTAATGACTCTTCTGAGGAAGATTGGAGTCTCAGTCGAAACTATCAAGCAGGTAAAGAAACATCTCCTACACTATTATGTCTGAAGATAAGAAAATATTGAACACATCTAAACTTATCAATCCATCACTCACTTCAAAAATTGTACAACCCCGATTCCAAAAAAGTTGGGACAAAGTACAAATTGTAAATAAAAACGGAATGCAATGATGTGGAAGTTTCAAAATTCCATATTTTATTCAGAATAGAACATAGATGACATATCAAATGTTTAAACTGAGAAAATGTATCATTTAAAGAGAAAAATTAGGTGATTTTAAATTTCATGACAACAACACATCTCAAAAAAGTTGGGACAAGGCCATGTTTCCCACTGTGAGACATCCCCTTTTCTCTTTACAACAGTCTGTAAACGTCTGGGGACTGAGGAGACAAGTTGCTCAAGTTTAGGGATAGGAATGTTAACCCATTCTTGTCTAATGTAGGATTCTAGTTGGTCTTTTTTGTCGTATCTTCCATGTTTTCTACGGGTGAAAGCTCTGGACTGCAGGCTGGCCAGTTCAGTACCCGGACCCTTCTTCTACGCAGCCATGATGCTGTAATTGATGCAGTATGTGGTTTGGCATTGTCATGTTGGAAAATGCAAGGTCTTCCCTGAAAGAGACGTCGTCTGGATGGGAGCATATGTTGCTCTAGAACCTGGATATACCTTTCAGCATTGATGGGGTCTTTCCAGATGTGTAAGCTGCCCATGCCACACGCACTAATGCAACCCCATACCATCAGAGATGCAGGCTTCTGAACTGAGCGCTGATAACAACTCGGGTCGTCCTTCTCCTCTTTAGTCCGAATGACACGGCGTCCCTGATTTCCATAAAGAACTTCACATTTTGATTCGTCTGACCACAGAACAGTTTTCCACTTTGCCACAGTCCATTTTAAATGAGCCTTGGCCCAGAGAAGACGTCTGCGCTTCTGGATCGTGTTTAGATACGGCTTCTTCTTTGAACTATAGAGTTTTAGCTGGCAACGGCGGATGGCACGGTGAATTGTGTTCACAGATAATGTTCTCTGGAAATATTCCTGAGCCCATTTTGTGATTTCCAATACAGAAGCATGCCTGTATGTGATGCAGTGCCGTCTAAGGGCCCGAAGATCACGGGCACCCAGTATGGTTTTCCGGCCTTGACCCTTACGCACAGAGATTCTTCCAGATTCTCTGAATCTTTTGATGATATTATGCACTGTAGATGATGATATGTTCAAACTCTTTGCAATTTTACACTGTCGAACTCCTTTCTGATATTGCTCCACTATTTGTCGGCGCAGAATTAGGGGGATTGGTGATCCTCTTCCCATCTTTACTTCTGAGAGCCGCTGCCACTCCAAGATGCTCTTTTTATACCCAGTCATGTTAATGACCTATTGCCAATTGACCTAATGAGTTGCAATTTGGTCCTCCAGCTGTTCCTTTAACTTTTCCAGCCTCTTATTGCCCCTGTCCCAACTTTTTTGAGATGTGCTGCTGTCATGAAATTTCAAAATGTCTCACTTTCGACAATTGATATGTTGTCTATGTTCTATTGTGAATACAATATCAGTTTTTGAGGTTTGTAAATTATTGCATTCCGTTTTTATTTACAATTTGTACTTTGTCCCAACTTTTTTGGGATCGGGGTTGTAAAACTTATTAAACCTATATCCTCCCATAATTTTTGTTCAATTGACACCGAATGTGCAAGAGCGTCTTCAGACTGTACTACTACGCAGATTTTTGATTCATCAAAATTGAGCCTGGAGTTCATCAAAATGTTTGACTGTAAATGGAACATATACTAGCATGCAGGCTACTGATTAACCCATAAGAGCCCAGACCCATTTCTCAATCAAGGAAAATTATTGAGGAAATAAAATGAACTAAATAGACGACAAAGAAAACATTTCTGACCTTTTATTTTTTAAAACAGCACTTTTATGTCATGAAATATTAAATTGCAAATTTGCGGAACACTGCAACACTATTACACTGTTAACCCCAAAGTTCATTCTGTGCAAACAGTTTGAGTAAATTCCACTTTTAAAGATTAGTTTTATTGCATTACTTAAACAGTGTGAGTAATGAAGAGTATATGAGACAGTCATTGGGTTACTCATTTTCGTAATTTAAACAAACTTAAACTATCATGCTTTCCCTCAGGCCACAGTGCTGCCCTGCTGTGATTGGCTCAAAACTCAAGACGAGTCTGTGCTTGTCCGTTGACGGCTACAGAGGAAGTTGCACCATTTTCTAATTTATACAGAGCAATTTAAGGTCTTTGCACTGTGCATGCTCCTTGGACAATATGCCTGCATTTTTCTGTTTTTAACAATGAGATAAAATCTCTTGCGATGGTGATCTCATCAAGGTGCATACATGTCAACCTATACGGAACGTCCGTATTTTATACGGATTTGATTCAATAAACGTAGTATACGGGCGTACAAATAAAGTTATACGGATTCTTTAAAAAAAACTTCAATATTTATTTAGAGCTATAATCAATTCCCATGATGATAAACGTACTGTACAGCACAGACAGCCAGTAAAGAGTCTTATGAAATCGCGCGTTATCTTGTGGTAGCGAGACTTCGTTCCACTTTTGATCATGCGCACACCGCATTGCGAGAATCCCGCCAACCGGGAAGTCATAGACATATAAACATAGACGCCACCTTCTGCGTAGAATCATACGTCATCCTCGCCGCCATATTGGATGTGGCAAAGTGGAGATTCTGAGAATAAAGATGCCTCATTCATGTGCTGCGTTTAACTGTACCAACAGGTTTACCGTCCAAACAAGATCACATGGGATTACCTTTCACAGGTGAGACTGGAAAAATACTTTTTGGTCATTATAACGTAATTTTACGAACAGATTTTCCTGACTTTGTGGCTAATATGAAGTCTCGCGCATAATAGCCGCTCGGTGAAACCTGTCTCCAAACAACGAAGTATTTCCTTCGTAACTACGCTGATAACACTTTGTGTTTTTGTCAAACATTGGAGCTTTGTATTCATTCTGAAGGTTTATTGTTATTAATATTGAATAAAAAGTAACTGGGATATATCATTGTTAATTATCATTCAAATTTTAGGTAAATTATTTTAATTTGCATCTTATACGGATTTTATAAGGGAAATATGGATTTTGGAGGTTGGTTATACGGGTGATTCTCATGAAGCTGCAGTGAACATGTCCAGGACGCATTTTCCAAAATCAATACTTAATTCACATAAACTCTGATATTTTGTGTAAAGAAAATAGGGAGCACTGTATGGACAAATGGTTTTCATCATCATATAAACTAATTTTTATATCAATTAAACAAAAAAATCTATAGAAATTCTCATTACCGTTATGTGTCCGCATCCCTTTTTTTAATGTTTACTTTAAATCATATAAAAATTCCTAATTATATAAAAAAAAATACAGTGCAAAGTTATTTTAAAACATCTATATTTATGCATAATATTAATATTTTTTGTGTTGAACAAAAAAAGGTACTTGATTTTAAACAAAAAACTGTGTCCGCACCAAATGTTTCTCATTACCGTTTCATGATTTCACCCCCCTATAAAAAGTGCCTTTAAATTGATCAGCTATCCCATGATGCATCACTTCAGATACAAGATTCAAAATGGAGACAAGGTCAGTTGCTCACTCTTCTCTTACTTTGTGATATTCATGTTAATGTTGCTAAATCTGTCCTCAGTTACACTGTCTTATCATTACCGTTACGGCTTAATACTGATTACTTTTAAAAATAAAAATATATTATTTTATGATTATTATCACAATATAAGGCTTTAACATGTGGCAAAGTTATAGGTTGTTAGCATGCTAGCATTTCAGGTTATTTGTGAAATTAGCCAAGAGTATCTCATTACCGTTACTCGATATTCTCATTACCATGCACTGTGAGGGCAATAAATAAATGTAAAAAAATATATAAAGTAATTGTCATGGACCGTGCTGTTCATTTAATGGGATATTTTGTGGAAATATGAAATAAATTGTCAAAAAATGTTTAACTCATGATCTAGCTTCATCGTTTACTGTAACGGTGATGAGAATTATTCTGGATCACGTAAGCCTCAAATAAGAATAAAATTCTATTAAAATATTTTTCCATTAAAAAAAGATCAACATAGTAAAGTTCACTCTCTATTTTAGGCTCTCAACTTGAAAAAATACTGAAATGAGGTGAAAAACTTTTTTATGTTAATGTGAAGGCCTTCATGAGAATCACCCATACAGGTTTGATTGACCAAAGGTTGACATGTATGAAGGTGGCGGCAGTTACACTTCGGTTAAACAGCAAAACGAAACATACAATGCTAGTAACAAAACAATGCTAACCGCATAGATTAAAAAAGTGGCTATGAACAGACAACAGCACACATCACGCATCATATTACAGCAGGAACAAGCAGTAGGAGCATCCATGACCTCAGGCTTAAAGCTCGACAAAGGAAAAACTTGACAGCAAGCTAATTAGCATTTGTTATTGGCTACAGTCGGTACTCGGCACGTTAAAAGTGGGTCAATGTTGTAACAACATAACGTTACTGTACAAGCAATGCTTATTTAACGCTAACAAACTTAAGCCCTATATGTTGAAACTCCTCTCTTATTCGTTCGTTAGTTTCTCACACAGTCTTACCTCAGTCAACTTCTTCCCTCCTTCTGTGGAAATTCAACGTCTTGGACATGGACACGAGTGGGCGGGGGATGCGTTTGATTAAGTCTCCTGATTGGCTGGTGATAGATTGGTGTCATTATAGCGTGTCGGAGCGGGTCATGCCAAGCTCGAGTCCGATCCACCACTGATGAGTTGCCCAATAAGAATCCAGAATGTCATCAAAAGACGTATTTTTTTCTCAGTAGACGCAGGTGATGTTAAAGCCTACTGGCAGTCACGAGGCAGACTACAAAACTGCAAAACCGCAGGGCATCAAGGCGACTGTGGCCTTACGGCAGATATTTTTTTTCCAAGGGCACAAGGCCAAATTGAGAAGTCCTGCCCTGCTGCTGACACACAGCAACATGTTTTTTAACCACTATTGAGGCGGTCCTGATTACATCGACACCACGTTTCACCAAAAGTAAAATTTGCATATTACACAAATTGATCTAAATGGGTGGAGCGAAATATTTCTTGAGGAATCAGTTGACAGATTGTGAGATGGACCAAAATGTAAAATCTTCCACGACAGCGCCACCATCAGGACGATGAACAAGGTGACACTGAAACTTATCAGACGCTGCATGCTGAGCTAATGTAGCTAATGCTAGCGATGAAAGGATGGCGGTTGTCATAGTAATGTTAAATTCTGACAGGTCTGTGCACGCTAGTTTACGAGCAGCTAGCTAACGTTAGTAACAGAGTGAGTGGGGAATGTAAGAGAACATGGCCGTCTTACATAATTTGCATGTTTATGAGTATTTTTTTTTTTAACATCCCGTTAATTGTGTGAGCTGTAGCTGTACGTACGCGAACGTGTGGGTCCAGGTCGAGTGACTCGGTTCGGACTCTCTCCCACATCAGAGCGGAGAGGAAGAGGCGGCTCCAGACTCTCCTCAACCTCGCTCGGAACGTTCCACCGGTGTCCCATTATGTAACCTCTTTCAGGAAACCTCGCCAAAGCGAACTCTTGGTGGAGTCGGACCATACCTCCCAGGGGATCATGGAGACGGTGTATGTCTGATGCGCCCCGCTGTGTGGGCGTGGCTACACGAGGTGCAAGCCCCGATGCACGATCTCTCAAACAGGCATCTGGGCCTCCGCCCTCTCGGTCATCACTAATCATGATGTAATTGCTGGGGTGTGTGATGTCATCAGCACGCACCGAACACTTCTGACATGCCGGCCAGGCCAAATTCAGAGACGATGATGTCATCGACTCGTCCATCTCGACCGGAAGGCTGAGGTGAGGACAGGGCGCTTCTGAAAGAGTCGAAAGGACAGTTTTTAGTTTCCAAAGGAAAGTCACAAAAGAATAAAAACAAGAAGGTGAAGGTTCAGGAGTAAACAAACGTTGCTAGTTTTTTAACGCTAAAAAGGGAATAAAAGTTAAAATGAGGAGTCTGTGGAGATTTTTGTTTTACAACCCCGATTCCAAAAAAGTTGGGACAAAGTACAAATTGTCAATAAAAACGGAATGCAATGATGTGGAAGTTTCAAAATTCCATATTTTATTCAGAATAGAACATAGATGACATATCAAATGTTTAAACTGAGAAAATGTATCATTTAAAGAGAAAAGTTAGGGGATTTTAAATTTCATGACAACAACACATCTCAAAAAAGTTGGGACAAGGCCATGTTTACCACTGTGAGACATCCCCTTTTCTCTTTACAACAGTCTGTAAACGTCTGGGGACTGAGGAGACAAGTTGCTCAAGTTTAGGGAGAGGAATGTTAACCCATTCTTGTCTAATGTAGGATTCTAGTTGGTCTTTTTTGTCGTATCTTCCATGTTTTCTATGGGTGAAAGATCTGGACTGCAGGCTGGCCAGTTCAGTACCTGGACCCTTCTTCTACGCAGCCATGATGCTGTAATTGATGCAGTATGTGGTTTGGCATTGTCATGTTGGAAAATGCAAGGTCTTCCCTGAAAGAGACGTCGTCTGGATGGGAGCATATGTTGCTCTAGAACCTGGATATACCTTTCAGCATTGATGGTGTCTTTCCAGATGTGTAAGCTGCCCATGCCACACGCACTAATGCAACCCCATACCATCAGAGATGCAGGCTTCTGAACTGAGCGCTGATAACAACTCGGGTCGTCCTTCTCCTCTTTAGTCCGAATGACACGGCGTCCCTGATTTCCATAAAGAACTTCAAATTTTGATTCGTCTGACCACAGAACAGTTTTCCACTTTGCCACAGTCCATTTTAAATGAGCCTTGGCCCAGAGAAGACGTCTGCGCTTCTGGATCGTGTTTAGATACGGCTTCTTCTTTGAACTATAGAGTTTTAGCTGGCAACGGCGGATGGCACGGTGAATTGTGTTCACAGATAATGTTCTCTGGAAATATTCCTGAGCCCATTTTGTGATTTCCAATACAGAAGCATGCCTGTATGTGACGCAGTGCCGTCTAAGGACCCGAAGATCACGGGCACCCGGTATGGTTTTCCGGCCTTGACCCTTACGCACAGAGATTCTTCCAGATTCTCTGAATCTTTTGATGATATTATGCACTGTAGATGATGATATGTTCAAACTCTTTGCAATTTTACACTGTCGAACTCCTTTCTGATATTGCTCCACTATTTGTCGGCGCAGAATTAGGGGGATTGGTGATCCTCTTCCCATCTTTACTTCTGAGAGCCGCTGCCACTCCAAGATGCTCTTTTTATACCCAGTCATGTTAATGACCTATTGCCAATTGACCTAATGAGTTGCAGTTTGGTCCTCCAGCTGTTCCTTTTTTGTACCTTTAACTTTTCCAGCCTCTTATTGCCCCTGTCCCAACTTTTTTGAGATGTGTTGCTGTCATGAAATTTCAAATGAGCCAGTATTTGGCATGAAATTTCAAAATGTCTCACTTTCGACATTTGATATGTTGTCTATGTTCTATTGTGAATACAATATCAGTTTTTGAGATTTGTAAATTATTGCATTCCGTTTTTATTTACAATTTGTACTTTGTCCCAACTTTTTTGGAATCAGGGTTGTACTTCTATAATTAACCAATGCTAATTTTGCTAGCATGCTAAGTAAACTTTAGCCAGTCTCAGGATGCTCACAAAAAGAACATTTGAAGAGAATTTATGAAGAAAAAAAAATATATTCAAAATAGTTAGCAGACTAGACTAGCCTGTGTTTTAGTTTTGGAATAATGAATTTATTCTGAGTCTAACTTGAAAAATGAAGGGCAGGCTAACATGAGTGAGCGTGATAAGAATGCTGCTAATGCTGATCTGTGGACGCTAAGAGCGCTAATGCTGCAATCACACCAGGCGTGCGTTTCACTCACGACATAAAACACTGGCTGCAGGGGTTTTCGTTTTAATCTAACATTAGCCAGCATTATCATACACTGCTCTTGGAAATCTTCCAAAACTCCAACTCAACATTCCCAACATGTTCTACACTCGGGAACACTCTCTCTCAGTCAGAAGGTGGAGAATGCTAATCTGTGGATGCTAATGGTGCTAAGATGTTAGCTTCAGGTTAGTAAAAGCTGCAGCTCTGGTTTTCTGTTCAACTTTCAGGATGCTGTGATTCAGCCTGTGCTGTGATTGAGCCTGTGTTGAGATTCAGCCTGTGCTGTGATACAGGTTTGTGTTGAGATTCAGCCTGTGCTGTGATTCAGCCTGTGCTGAGATTCAGTCTGTGCTGTGATTCAGCCTGTGCTGTGATTGAGCCTGTGTTGTGATTGAGCCTGTGTTGTGATTCAGCCTGTGCTGAGATTCAGCCTGTGCTGAGATTCAGCCTGTGCTGTGATCCAGTTTGTGTTGAGATTGAGCCTGTGTTGTGATTCAGTTTGTGTTGAGATTGAGCCTGTGTTGTGATTCAGTTTGTGTTGAGATTCAGCCTGTGCTGTGATTCAGCCTGTGCTGAGATTCAGCCTGTGCTGAGATTCAGTTTGTGTTGTGATTGAGCCTGTGTTGTGATTGAGCCTGCGCTGTGATTCAGCCTGCGCTGTGATTCAGTTTGTGTTGAGATTCAGTTTGTGTTGTGACTCAGCCTGTGTTGTGACTCAGCCTGTGCTGAGATTCAGCCTGTGCTGAGATTCAGTTTGTGTTGTGATTGAGCCTGTGTTGTGATTGAGCCTGCGCTGTGATTCAGCCTGCGCTGTGATTCAGTTTGTGTTGAGATTCAGTTTGTGTTGTGATTGAGCCTATGTTGTGATTGAGCCTGCGCTGTGATTCAGCCTGCGCTGTGATTCAGCCTGTGTTGAGATTCAGTTTGTGTTGAGATTCAGCCTGTGTTGTGACTCAGCCTGTGCTGTGATTCAGCCTGTGCTGAGATTCAGCCTGTGCTGAGATTCAGTTTGTGTTGTGATTGAGCCTGTGCTGTGATTCAGCCTGCGCTGTGATTCAGCCTGCGTTGAGATTCAGTTTGTGTTGTGACTCAGCCTGTGTTGTGACTCAGCCTGTGTTGTGACTCAGCCTGTGTTGAGATTCAGTTTGTGTTGAGATTCAGTTTGTGTTGAGATTGAGCCTGTGCTGTGATTCAGCCTGTGTTGAGATTCAGTTTGTGTTGTGATTGAGCCTGTGTTGAGATTGAGCCTTTGTTGAGATTGAGCCTGTGCTGTGATTCAGCCTGTGCTGTGATTCAGTTTGTGTTGTGATCCAGCCTGTGCTGTGATTCAGCCTGTGCTGAGATTCAGCCTGTGCTGAGATTCAGTTTGTGTTGTGATTGAGCCTGCGCTGTGATTGAGCCTGCGCTGTGATTCAGCCTGCGCTGTGATTCAGCCTGTGTTGAGATTCAGCCTGTGTTGTGACTCAGCCTGTGTTGTGACTCAGCCTGTGTTGTGACTCAGCCTGTGTTGAGATTCAGTTTGTGTTGAGATTCAGTTTGTGTTGAGATTGAGCCTGTGCTGTGATTCAGCCTGTGTTGAGATTCAGTTTGTGTTGTGATTGAGCCTGTGTTGAGATTGAGCCTTTGTTGAGATTGAGCCTGTGCTGTGATTCAGCCTGTGCTGTGATCCAGCCTGTGCTGTGATTCAGTTTGTGTTGTGATTCAGCCTGTGCTGTGATTCTATGAAATGATAAAGTGAAGAGTAAAGCAGACGTTGTTGTACCGGAACATGACGTCATCATGCTGCAACTTATCCTCTTACGCCCAAACTGCTGCAACAACAACAACAACAACAACAAGGGTGAGCAAAATAATCACAGAATTATTCCTTTAAAAAAGGACATATTAGAAATAATAATAATAATAATAATAATAATAATAATAATAATAATAACAACAACAACAACAATAGGGTGTGTACACACAGGCCTGTGTATCTATACATGTATTTTCTACTTATTTCATGTATTTTTTTTAAATCATTGTTGTTTTTGGCACTTTTATAGACTTTAAAATATTTCTCCTTTACTTTTTTCCTTTCTTTTTTAAATATCTGGATTAATATTCACTCTCTATAACCGTTTGTTTGTTTGTTCGTTACTACAGTGTTATAAACAACTCGCAACGTCACTAAAGTTCACTGAGAGTCCAAATGATAACTTTGTAAAAATAAAATAAAGTTCGGCTGATAATAAACATGAAATAAACACACACTTTTCCGCACTCTGAGTACTGCGTCAGAAAACACAACAGCCCTGAACACACACACTCTCCCCCACCCCCCTGGCCCCTGAGCCCCCTGAGCCCCCCATCCCCAGCCCGCTGAGTCTCTGCACTAATTTCTCTCAGTTTGAGGGAAAATGAGAAACAGCTCTCAGGCCGCTCGCGCGCTTACCTGCCTCAGGTGTGTCGGTTTCACCTGCACGCGGAAGAGTTTCCTGCCTGCAGCTCTTCCAGGAACTGGAGGCGGAGCCTGAGCTGCGGGGAATACCCCACCAAACCGGACTGACACACACAGAGACACAGAGAGACAGAGAGCAGGAATTCGACGCACAAACACCTGGTTGCTAGGATATTTTTAAAATACAAAACAAATACCGCCACCTGGTGGCTGTTTGGAAAACAATAAATTATTATTATTATTATTATTATTATTATTATTATTATTATCTATAGGAGTAGCAGATCTGCATTACACTTTTCAATTATTTTATATTTTTCCTTGAGATGCTTTAGTTCTTTTTTCCTCTTCACTGTGCCTTTATATTTAAATATGTAAATAGCTTCGCTCGTGATTGGTTAACCTCCAACTCCACGCCCACAGATTCCGTAAGCCAATCAATGCAAAGTTATTTCCATATTTAAATTTAAACACACGCCTCCAAAATCAGCCTGTTTGATCCTAAAGGGTTTTGATACCATGACAACAACAAAAAAAAAGGCATGAGAAAAAAATAAAGAAACCTGCAAATTTTACAAAAGCATCTCAGACTAACATAAAATAAGTGAAAAAGGGATGTGATATATCTCCTCTAAGTGATGGTTTTGCGTGTTACCTGCATGTTAAAATCAGGCAAAAAATAAACTTCTTGTCATTACTCATCCAAAAAAATAAATAAATAAAAACAGAAGATAATTTCTCATGCTGTCCATTTTCTGATCAAAAGCATCATCACCGTACACCATCATCACCGTACACCATCATCACCGTACACCTGAACTTCCGAGGAGGATCTGAAGGCAGTGTGAAATTCTCCAATATTTTTTTCATGATTTAATCTGTAACAATTATAAGTGTAAAGTTTATTTTAACACCCACACACACACAAAATTCTCCAAGAACACAGCAACCAAGATTGGATTAAGACACACTCTGGAGCCCTATTCCATGCCACACCCAGCCCCCTGACACGCCCCCGCGCCCGGCCCACCCCCTTACATGCCACACTGAATTTTCCTAAAATGGGGAGATTTTCCTGAACTGAACACAAAAAAACATGCACAAAACACACCAACTGCAAAGAAACACACACCTCCTGCACACTCGGCTTTTTGTTTTTGATAACGATCATAATTTATTGAACAATTTCAGAAGGCATGGAGGTGTGAGTTAATTTTGTTTTATTTCCCGTTCTGTGAGAGCCAGTGTGTATAAAATCACACAATGCTGTCAGAACTGTCTCAGGATCCAGAACGTGTGGAACCGTCTGAGTTCCTGCTGCTCGGCGCCGTCGGACTCTCCAAGTGTCTGAGTTTGGTGAGAACGATGGAGACGGGTTCTTGTCCTGCTGCTTCTCTGCGCTTGGCCACAGAGAAGACCTTCATGGTGGTTTGAGTGAAGTAGGAGCCGAGTTCTCGGGGTCGGACTCGGCACCTGAATGTGTTGACGATCTCACGCCGGAACCTACGGCTCGCCACGCAGTACAGCAGAAAGTTGGTGGCGGAGTTGAGGTTGTGCAGCATGTTGGCCACGTCGCTGATGACATTGACGGCAATGGTGTAGTCGTCTCGGTCGAAGTCTTTGTCATTGTGTACGGTGCGCAGGATACAGTAGGTGACGAAGCGCGGCAAGCTGAGGACCACGAACGCCACCGAGACGAACCCGAGCAGCAGCAGCGTCCTGCGGGCAGAACCTCGTCTCTGAAAGGCCCGGATTGTCTGGCGTTCTTCTTTAGTGAAGAGACGACTGGAGCCGAGCAGCTGGTACGCAATCAGAGAGTTAAAGATAATGATGAGCAGGATGGGAACTCCACTGGACAGGAAGGATGTGACCCAAACTACTACAGTGGAGTAGATCGCATCTCGATAAAGACAGCGCGGAACCGTAACAGTCTGTCCATTCAGAGTTTGGTTCACCTGGAACACACAGCACTTTACACTCAGTTGTTATCAAAACAACCACAGAAAGCACTATTCAATAAACCACACTCACTTATTAAATGTTATTCTTTACATTTTTATCTATTTTTACGTAAATAAAATAAAGGGTAAATAAAATGTTTGGTGTAAATAAAACAAATAAAGTGGAAATGAAGCATAAACAGTGTAAATAAAATATAAATGAAATGTAACGGTTTAAATAAAGTGTAAAGTGTGTTTTTTCTGCACCTGCACCACGGCGTTGATCCAGCTGAGGGGAACGGAGGCCAGGTGTGAGAGCAGGATGATGGTGGTGCAGGTGAGGAGGGCGTGTCTGACCTGCAGGTGGCGCTGTCGGCCCACCATCACTCTCAACACCAGGTAGCGCTCAATGGTGAAGGCCACGACGAGCCAGGCCGAGGAGTAGAACATTCCGTACTGCAAGAAGCTTATGATGCCGCACCACGGGTGAGTGTGCCAGAACGGCTGCGGCTGCAGGAACACCAGGCTCAGGTCGAGCATCGTCACCCACACCAGGTACCACGTGTCCACCACCGCCAAGCAGCTCAGGTATACGCGTGCCGAGTCCGACATGCCACACACACGGCAACACAGCATGTAGAAGGTGAAGATGTTTGCTGGGGGGGAGAGAGGGGGGTGAAGAAGAACAGAGAGGGAGAGGAATGTGGAACTGTACTGAGGAACCCACTACTGTTCTCATGTACAGTTATTTCCTAAAGTTCCATTTAATCATTTAAAACAAATTTCTAAAACATCAGAAAAATAAAATGGGAATGAAACCATCATCTACACTCATCCTAAAGATGACTTGAAATGATCATGAATGTGATGAGATGTGGTGAGCTGTGAGGAGATGTGATGTGGTGAGATGTGATGAGATATGGTGAGCTGAGATGAGATGTGGTGAGATGAGATGTGATGTGGTGTGATGTGATGAGATGAGACGTGGTGAGATGAGATGTGATGTGGTGTGATGTGATGAGATGAGATGTGATGAGATGAGACGTGGTGAGATGAGATGTGGTGAGCTGTGATGTGGTGTGATGTGATGAGATGAGACGTGGTGAGATGAGATGTGATGTGGTGAGCTGTGATGAGATGAGATGTGGTGAGCTGTGATGAGATGTGATGTGGTGTGGTGAGATGTGATGGGATGTGGTGTGGTGAGATGTGATGTGGTGAGATGTGATGAGATGTGATGTGATATGTGGTGAGATGTGAAGTGGTGAGATGTGATGAGATGTGGTGTGGTGAGATGTGATGTGATGTGGTGAGATGTGATGAGATGTGATGTGGTGTGATATGATGTGATGAGATGTGATGTGATATGTGGTGAGATGTGATGTGGTGAGATGTGGTGTGGTGTGATGTGGTGAGATGTGATGAGATGTGGTGTGGTTAGATGTGATGTGGTGAGATGTGATGTGATGTGGTGAGATGTGATGAGATGTGGTGTGATGTGGTAAGATGGGATGTGGTGTGATGTGGTAAGATGGGATGTGGTAAGATGTGATGAGATGTGATGTGGTGAGATGTGATGGGATGTGGTGTGGTGAGATGTGATGTGATGTGGTGAGATGTGGTGAGACGTGATGAGATGTGGTGAGATGTGATGTGGTGAGATGTGATGTGATGAGATGTGGTGAGATGTGATGTGATCTGATGTGATGAGATGTGGTGTGATGTGATGTGGTAAGATGTGATGTGGTGAGATGGGATGTGGTGAGATGTGATGGGATGTGGTGTGATGTGGTAAGATGTGATGTGGTGAGATGTGATGTGGTAAGATGTGATGAGATGTGGTGTGGTGATATGTGATGAGATGAGATGTGATGTGGTGTGGTGAGATGTGATCTGATGTGATGTGGTGAGATGTGATGTGGTGAGATGTGATGTTATCTGATGTGATGAGATGTGTTGTGATGAGATGTGGTGAGATGTGATGAGATGTGGTGAGATGTGATGTGATATGTGGTGAGATGTGATGTGATCTGATGTGATGAGATGTGTTGTGCTGAGATGTGGTGAGATGTGATGAGATGTGATGTGGTGTGGTGAGATGTGATCTGATGTGATGTGGTGAGATGTGATGTGATGAGATGTGATGTGATCTGATGTGATGAGATGTGTTGTGCTATGTGATGTGGTGAGATGTGATGAGATGTGGTGAGATGTGATGTGGTGAGATGTGGTGAGATGTGATGTGGTGAGATGTGATGAGATGTGGTGTGATGTGATGAGATGTGGTGAGATGAGATGTGATCTGATGTGATGTGGTGAGATGTGATGTGGTGAGATGTGGTGAGATGTGATGTGATCTGATGTGATATGTGTTGTGCTGAGATGTGATGTGGTGAGATGTGATGAGATGTGGTGAGATGTGATGTGGTGAGATGTGATGAGATGTGGTGTGATGTGATGAGATGTGGTGAGATGAGATGTGATCTGATGTGATGTGGTGAGATGTGATGTGGTGAGATGTGGTGAGATGTGATGTGATCTGATGTGATGAGATGTGTTGTGCTGAGATGTGATGTGGTGAGACGTGATGAGATGTGGTGAGATGTGATGTGGTGAGATGTGATGTGATGAGATGTGGTGAGATGTGATGTGATCTGATGTGATGTGGTGAGATGTGATGTGGTGAGATGTGATGTGATGTGGTGAGATGTGATGGGATGTGATGTGGTGTGATGTGGTAAGATGTGATGTGGTGAGATGTGGTGAGATGTGATGTGGTAAGATGTGATGAGATGTGGTGTGGTGAGATGTGATGAGATGAGATGTGATGTGGTGTGATGTGATGTGGTGAGATGTGATGTGGTGAGATGTGATGTTATCTGATGTGATGAGATGTGTTGTGCTGAGATGTGCTGAGATGTGGTGAGATGTGATGCGGTGAGATGTGATCTGATGTGATGAGATGTGTTGTGCTGAGATGTGGTGAGATGTGATGAGATGTGATGTGGTGTGGTGAGATGTGATCTGATGTGATGTGGTGAGATGTGATGTGGTGAGATGTGGTGAGATGTGATGTGATCTGATGTGTTGTGCTGAGATGTGATGTGGTGAGATGTGATGAGATGTGGTGTGATGTGATGAGATATGGTGAGATGAGATGTGATCTGATGTGATGTGGTGAGATGTGATGTGGTGAGATGTGGTGAGATGTGATGTGATGTGATGTGATCTGATGTGATGAGATGTGTTGTGCTGAGATGTGATGTGGTGAGATGTGATGAGATGTGGTGAGATATGATGTGGTGAGATGTGATGTGATGAGATGTGGTGAGATGTGATGTGATCTGATGTGATGAGATGTGGTGTGATGTGATGTGGTAAGATGTGATGTGGTGAGATGTGATGTGGTGAGATGTGGTGAGATGTGATGTGGTGAGATGTGATGAGATGTGGTGTGGTGAGATGTGATGGGATGTGATGTGATGTGGTAAGATGTGATGAGATGTGGTGTGGTGAGATGTGATGAGATGAGATGTGATGTGGTGTGATGTGATGTGGTGAGATGTGATGTGGTGAGATGATGTTATCTGATGTGATGAGATGTGTTGTGCTGAGATGTGCTGAGATGTGGTGAGATGTGATGCGGTGAGATGTGATGTGATGAGATGTGGTGAGATGTGATGTGATCTGATGTGATGAGATGTGTTGTGCTGAGATGTGGTGAGATGTGATGAGATGTGATGTGGTGTGGTGAGATGTGATCTGATGTGATGTGGTGAGATGTGATGTGGTGAGATGTGATGTGGTGAGATGTGGTGAGATGTGATGTGATCTGATGTGATGAGATGTGATGTGCTATGTGATGTGGTGAGATGTGATGAGATGTGGTGAGATGTGATGTGGTGAGATGTGGTGAGATGTGGTGTGATCTGATGTGATAAGATGTGTTGTGCTGAGATGTGATGTGGTGAGATGTGATGAGATGTGGTGTGATGTGATGAGATGTGGTGTGATCTGATGTGATAAGATGTGTTGTGCTGAGATGTGATGTGGTGAGATGTGATGAGATGTGGTGTGATGTGATGAGATGTGGTGAGATGAGATGTGATCTGATGTGATGTGGTGAGATGTGATGTGGTGAGATGTGTTGTGCTGAGATGTGATGTGGTGAGATGTGATGAGATGTGGTGAGATGTGATGTGGTGAGATGTGATGTGATGTGATGTGATCTGATGTGATGTGATGTGGTGAGATGTGGTGAGATGTGATGTGGTGAGATGTGGTGAGATGTGATGTGGTGAGATGTGATGGGATGTGGTGTGGTGAGATGTGATGGGATGTGGTGTGATGTGGTAAGATGTGATGTGGTGAGATGTGGTGAGATGTGATGGGATGTGGTGTGGTGAGATGTGATGGGATGTGGTGTGGTGAGATGTGATGGGATGTGGTGTGGTAAGATGTGATGTGGTGAGATGTGGTGAGATGTGATGTGGTAAGATGTGATGAGATGTGGTGTGGTGAGATGTGATGAGATGTGGTGTGGTGTGATCTGATGTGATGTGGTGAGATGTGATGTGGTGAGATGTGATGTTATCTGATGTGATGAGATGTGTTGTGCTGAGATGTGCTGAGATGTGGTGAGATGTGATGCGGTGAGATGTGATGTGATGAGATGTGATGTGATCTGATGTGATGAGATGTGTTGTGCTGAGATGTGGTGAGATGTGATGAGATGTGATGTGGTGTGGTGAGATGTGATCTGATGTGATGTGGTGAGATGTGATGTGGTGAGATGTGATGTGGTGAGATGTGTTGTGGTGAGATGTGTTGTGCTGAGATGTGATGTGGTGAGATGTGGTGAGATGTGATGTGATCTGATGTGATGAGATGTGTTGTGGTGAGATGTGATGAGATGTGGTGTGATGTGATGAGATGTGGTGAGATGAGATGTGGTGTGATGTGATGTGGTGTGATGTGATATCAGGCCACTGAAATGAAAGAAAACCACACTGAAATTGTAAGCCTGCTCTGAGAACTGTCATGCCATGTCCAGGGTTTTTTTATGCCCCATTGTTAGGATTCTAGAACCCCACAGAAGATTACAGATCCCCATTGAAGGTTCTGTAAAAGTAATTCACTTTTAGAAACCTTTTAGGAACTTTCTGTAAAACCCCAACAAGGATTCTAGAACCCAAAGAAAGATTCTAGAACCACGTTAAAATTCAAAGAACCGCTCAAAGGACTCTGGTACCACAATCAGGGTTTTAAAACCTGCTTTTCAGATTGTAGAACCCAATTGAGGCTCCTAGAACCCCACTGAAGACTCTAGATCAGCTCTGAGGACTGTGACGCCACACTCAGCACCTTTGGAACGCGTACTGAGGATTATAAAGATTCTCAAAAGCACAATGAGGATTCTGGAACAGCACTGAGTGTGTTCCTGTGGTTCCGTTAACCTCCAGAACGTTCTGTGTGGTTCTATAACTGGATGTATTTTGAAAAATTACTCACATACCTGGAATACCCAGAATACACAGTAGTGGGTAGTACACCTTCTGAATGGTGATGAAAACACTCGCTCCATCCATCATACAGCACTAATGCTGCAATAAAGTCATTACACACACACACACACACACACACACACACACACACACACACACACACACACAGGATGTCATTCTAAAACTATTAAAATATAAATCGAGTTTGATTATTACTCAAAGCGGATAGAAAAAAGTCAGGATTTTAACTCTTTTTTTTTGTCATGTTTGACTAACTGTTAAAAACTCTTTTATTCATTAATTCGTAAGATTTTCGGAACTGCTTTAGATTTAATTTCCAATTTCAATCAAAACAACAACAAAAATCCATTATAGTTGAGGAATTAAAACTTCTGCTATATAAAATAGGATTAAAGAGAACCTTGGCACGTTGTAATGATACAGAACACATCCACTAACTTTAACCTACAAAACACACACACACACACACACACACACACACACACACTGCATTCATAATGATGATTAACAAATGTAAAAAATGTACACTTTTTATGTGAAGTAAAAGGTGTGTGTACTCACTGCGATCCTGTTGACTGTGTGCAGGTGGACGGACTCACCTGAGCGTACACACAGACAGAAGGAGCAGATGGGTAGATACATAAACATGCAGTACATTAGCTGAAGAGACAGGAAGTGGTGCTGGTTGCTATTGATTTGTGGAAATGGTTTTATTGAATATTGATTTGCTGAAAGTTTCCTCACTGACTGGTGAAATATTCCGTGTATTCTGTGCACCATGCGAAACACGCGGCTCTCAGCGTCTATTACTTATTAGCTACATTAGCCTCACGGCGTATTTTTACGCTTCACACAATTAAAAATGACGTTTATATAATTAATAATGAGAGTCAACTTCTTTTAGCATTTTTACTGAGTCATTTAACTTCATTCAGGTAAAAGATTCATTCTGATTCATTCACTGAATTGATGATTCTTTCATTGATTCCTCGACTGATTTTTCCCCCCCAGATCAGTCATCTGGATTTGTTTGGTAATTCACTGATTCCTTCATTGATCCATTCTGTCCTCACAGTACAACATGTGTAATTGGTTCAAACAGCAAACAGCTGGAGTGATAAAAACATTGTGATTATTTTACAATTAATTTTAGCTACATTATTACTTTATTACACCAGTAGACAGCGCTTTAGAACATAAAAGACAGAATCGCAGTTGTGAATTGACTCGACGTGGCTGGAGTTAAAAAAGCTTTTCTTTCTTTCTCTTTTTTTTTAAAGCAAAGCCCTAAAAAACATACCTGCAAACTCCTCACCTTTCGGCGAAATTCGTCGATCAGCTGGTGCGCAACCCACTGCTGGTTGCCAGTCCTCGCTTACGAATATTCCACAGATTCAGACCGCAAAGTCACCTTTTAATAGAGAGATCTGGCAACATCAGCTCGCGACTGGATCTGAACATACCAATGGAACAGTTTCCAGCACGCTCAGGAGTGAATAACCATGGGCGGATCTACCAGGGTGGCAAATGCCACCCTAAAAGAAAGCCTTGCCACCCCAGTTGGCAGCGACGAATTCAAAGAAAAATTACGGCCAATTTGACATTTACGTGCGCGAATTTCCAATGTCCGACTGCGGCGAATGCAGCATGAGATAACGCCAGAGATTGGTTGTTTTGAAAAATTGAGAGGCGTGAAGCGAGGGAGCCAGGAGTCGCGAGGAAAGGAGACACGGGAGGACAGAGGTAAAAGCTGATTAACTATCTATCAAGAAATGAAATTATAATGAATGAACAGTGCTAGCATAGTTGCGATGCTGATTTTGAGAGGATAAAAATCAGGTTGGAGAACATTATTTAGCTAACTATACATGTAAGGCCAAAAAAAAAAAAAAAAAGTGTTTTTCCGGTAACCCGACCGATCGAGAATTTCCGCATCGAAATTGCCGACCGTAAAGTTTTTATTACAAATTTCCCTCGATATTTTAGTGTAAGCAGCGTTAGTTTGTCATAATTTTTTGTTTCAACGCATTCAAGTTGTGAAAGAAACGATAAAAAGTAAAATGTTTTGCCACTTCTATCAGCCCTCCTGCATAAACATGGAAGCGCACTTGTATACTGAAGGAGGAAGGGAAAACTGAGCCGAGCCGCCATTTTGAATCCTCATTCAAGGCTGTAATGCAAATTGCTTCCTCTTCAATAAAGTGCACTTCCATGGCAGGGAAAAACACTACGTTTTGCCGCCTATGTCGTCCCCTATTTATACAAATAGGAGTCATTCAGGATTCAGCCATGTTTTTGCTCGACCCAAGTTCTACAGTAGGCTAGGCGAGGCCGTCTGCTTTTAATGGAAGTAGCCTAGCCTAGGACGTTAAACCATACTTTCACGTTATTACATGAAAATATCATGAAATAACGTGATGTTATGTTAAATGATAAATATATTGTAAAAACGTGATAACTTTGTTAAAATCAATACTACGTTAAAACATTAGCTGAAATTTTAGTTCTAACAGCCACAGAAAACAGCACAGCGGGGTCACAGGGAGTCTCTTGACTCTGAAAAAAAGGGTGTTTTTCTTTCTATGTTAGACTTGCTGGGTAATCATAACCCCATCATTAAAAAAAGACTTGAACAATAAGCTAAAAATGCAAAATACACAAGTAAAACAATGCAGAATGAAATACTTGAGTGCTTGGCTGCAATGGTCAAAGAGGAAATCATCCAGGAAGTTAAAACGAGCAAGCAGTTTTCAGTTATCGTTGATGAAACTAAAGATGTTCAGAAAAAAGAGCAAATGTCATTTGTTCTGAGATATTTTTACAACGGTGTGGTTCAGGAAAGCTTTCTGGAGTTTGAAGTGGCAGAACACCTGGATGCCACCGCCTTAAGTGACAAGATTATATGCTTCCTTGAGAAACATGGGCTGGAGTACAAGAAAAACCTTGTGGGACAGGGCTACGATGGCGCAGCAGTGAAGCGTGGGGCACATGCAGGGGCACATGCACATGTTACCGGTAGTTTGTCACCTTTTTCAACCCTCATGAGTTTGCAGGTATGAAAAAAGCCAGCAAGCATCCGCATGTCCCTGTGCTTCATTAAGAAATATCTCAATTGTACAAAAAAAATGGCTCATGTACGTGAGTCAGCTCTTACCTTCAAAGAGTCGACTCAAAGATCCAATTCTTTCACTAAATATCATCAGCAAGTGAACAAAAAGATTGAATCAGTGCAACACACTGTGTAGTATAATAATAATAATAATAATAATAATAATAATAATAATAATAAACGGTGGCACGGTGGTGTAGTGGTTAGCGCTGTCGCCTCACAGCAAGAAGGTCCGGGTTCGAGCCCCGTGGCCAGCGAGGGCCTTTCTGTGTGGAGTTTGCATGTTCTCCCCGTGTCCACGTGGGTTTCCTCCGGGTGCTCCGGTTTCCCCCACAGTCCAAAGACATGCAGGTTAGGTTAACTGGTGACTCTAAATTGAGCGTAGGTGTGAATGTGAGTGTGAATGGTTGTCTGTGTCTATGTGTCAGCCCTGTGATGACCTGGCGACTTGTCCAGGGTGAACCCCGCCTTTCGCCCGTAGTCAGCTGGGATAGGATCCAGCTCGCCTGCGACCCTGTAGAACAGGATAAAGCGGCTACAGATAATGAGATGAGATGAGATAATAATAAACAGGTGTAAAAGAGTGTAAAATATTTTTTATTTAAAAACTGATTTTAAAAAAGGACATGCAACAACCTGGAATATAAAAACACATTAGATTGAAATGAGGCCTGCGTTTAACGTCCCCTTGTTCACTTTCCTTAAATCGAGTCCCCTTGACCATCTAGTGAGCTTTGCTGCAGACAAGTTCCTCAGAATGAACTGCTGTCCAGCTGTTTATAACGTAAACACAAGTAGTAATATTTCAGAAGTGGATGATTTGATTGTTGAGATTGGGATTGTTAGAGGAAGTCGACGAGGGTTAGATATAAAACGGCACTGTCGCACCCCTGCGGCGCTCCTCCGTCCAAACCATTCATCATTAAATCTGTCCCTGGTTACATTACAAACATTAAAGCCACGAAAAAGAGAGTGCAAAAGTAAATAAAAAGCAGTGAAGAGTGAAAATGTAAGACTTTCTGAGCGAGTCGTCCAAAATCGTTTCACAGGATCTGATCACTCGTTCTGATCACATGATCATTAACATCGTTAACACCTGAGACGAGGAAGTAAAATAACTCTAAATACTCTCAAAACACTAAGAAAAGGCATCTCCTCTGTTTAAAATGAAAAGTACTCTCATACATTTGGCTAAAAATTCAACATATATTATTTTAAAGTTATATTTTGTTGTTAGCATGAACATAAAATTCAGTCCAGAACACGAACAATGAACAAAGGCCAAAACAACAAAGGCAGCATTGCATAATGGGTCTTTGGGCATTAATTAAAAACATTCTACAAAAATAAATTCCAAAAATAAACCTGGCAGCATTTGTAAAAGTGCTGCATGAGATTTAGCTTTTGTTTCCGCTGTGCATTTGATCTTGCGTCATATTCACCGCTGTGTTAAATCTATAACACACAAATTAAAACTGATAAAGGCACAGTTACCCACAATCCCCCTGTCTTCTCCGTGTGTATCCGAATACATATTACCCACAATTCAGCTCACTAACGCCCCATCAGATCTGCGTCTGGATTCTGAACATATTGTTTAAAACACAGTTCAGAAGTTAAACCGTGTAAATAATCTCCAGACCAGAAGAGGGCACTAGAGTATGTGCTCAAAAACCACTATAACCACATTATTACCCACAATTCTGTTTACTAACCGCTACAAGGTTAAAAAGCATCCTAAATTACCCACAATTCCCGTCGCTAACCCCGCCCTCTCCCCCTACAGCACCTCCTTCAAATCTGCGTCTGGATTGAAAGCTTCATTATGGAGCTTCTTCTTCTCTGGTGGAGATAAACGCAGGTTTAAAGGAGTTGATGGAGGCTGTGATTCTGCCTCCAGGCCGCCGGGGGCGCTGTGGGAGGGATCATAAGTTGTCTCCGGGTTGGTACTGCGGCTCGGTGGCGGTGAAGTAATCTTCGAGGAACGCCTGCAGGTACTCAAAGGTGTGACGTTCCTCTGGGTTCTGCTTCCAGCACTGCTGCATGAGCTCATAAAGAGACGTGGGACAGTCCTGAGGACACTGCATACGGTACCCACGTTCCACCTGCTCCAACACCTCCCTGTTGTTCATCCCTACACACACAGAAACATGAATGCTACACTCACTGTATTTTAGCAAATTGTCATATGATTGTTTTTGTGGCTAAATCGTACAGAATTCTTTTTATTCACTGTCTGTCAGTCTAAAGGTTCTATGGAGAACCAAACCACAGAGTGTCTCCCTGTCAGAAAGGATCCCAAGAAGACACTACAAACCCTTAAAGAACACTTCTTCTAAGTGTGTAGTCATGACTTTCTTCTTAATATGTACACAGAACCTAGAACCTGGTCAGGGTTGCAAGTAGAACTCTTTTAGGATGCTAAAGAGAACCAGTGAAGAACCCTTCTTTCTTAAGAAAGTACGCATTAACTAGGAACGTGTACAGTATCATGATATTATTTTATTAAGACACAGAACCTGACAGGAGTTTAAACATTAGCTCTTGGTTCTTGGTGCGCTCCAGGAAAAAGATTTCATCAAGTGTTCTTTCAGTTCTTCGGACAGTTAAGGGTTCTTTGGTGTTACCTGGATACGGTACTCGTCCTTTTGTCACCAGTTCTGTAAGCAGGATGCCGAAGGACCAGACGTCTGATTTAATGGTGAACTTTCCGTAAAGTGCTGCCTCCGGAGCCGTCCACTTAATGGGGAACTTCGCACCTGAAAGAGAAGGGGAGCGAGGGCAGGGGTGAGGGGCGTGGTGACAGGAGTGGTGAGGGGCGTGGTGAGAGGAGTGGTGAGGGGCGTGGTGAGGGATGGAATGAGGGGCATGGTGAGAGGAGTGGTGAGGGATGGAATGAGGGGCGTGGTGAGAGGATTGGTGAGGGGCGTGGTGAGGGATGGAATGAGGGGCGTGGTGAGAGGATTGGTGAGAGGAGTGGTGAGGGATGGAATGAGGGGCGTGGTGAGAGGATTGGTGAGGGGCGTGGTGAGGGATGGAATGAGGGGCGTGGTGAGAGGATTGGTGAGGGGCGTGGTGAGGGATGGAATGAGGGGCGTGGTGAGGAATGGAATGAGGGGCATGGTGAGAGGATTGGTGAGGGGCGTGGTGAGGGATGGAATGAGGGGCGTGGTGAGAGGAGTAGTGAGGAATGGAATGAGGGGCATGGTGAGAGGATTGGTGAGGGGCGTGGTGAGGGATGGAATGAGGGGCGTGGTGAGAGGAGTGGTGAGGGATGGAATGAGGGGCGTGGTGAGAGGATTGGTGAGGGGCGTGGTGAGGGATGGAATGAGGGGCGTGGTGAGAGGAGTGGTGAGGGATGGAATGAGGGGTGTGGTGAGAGGCAGAATGAGGAGTGGGGTGAGGGGCATGGTGCAGGGGTGTGGTGAGGGGCGGAATGAGGGGTGGGGTAGGGGCAGGGTGAGGGGCGGTAAGTGTGTAGTGAACAGTGAGTAGTGTTAGTGTGTAGTGTATGTTGGTGTGTACTGTGTAGTGTTAGTACACAGATTATAACTCCTCCTCTCTCTCTCTTTTTACCTCCCTACCTCTCTCTCTCTACCTGTCTCCCTCTCTCTTTCTCTACCTGTCTGTCTCTCTCTCTCTCTCACTACCTGTCTCTTTCTCTCTCTCTCTACCTGTCTCTCTCTCTGTATCTCTCTCTCTACCTGTCTGTCTGTCTCTCTCTCACTACCTGTCTCTTTCTCTCTCTCTACATGTCTCTCTCTCTCTGTATCTCTTTCTCTACCTGTCTGTCTGTCTGTCTGTCTCTCTCTCTCACTACCTGTCTCTCTCTCTCTCTACCTGTCTGTCTGTCTCTCTCTCACTACCTGTCTCTTTCTCTCTCTCTACATGTCTCTCTCTGTATCTCTTTCTCTACCTGTCTCTCTCTCTCACTACCTGTCTCTTTCTCTCTACCTGTCTCTCGCTCTGTATCTCTCTCTACCTGTCTGTCTGTCTCTCTCACTACCTGTCTCTTTCTCTCTACCTGTCTCTCTCTCTGTATCTCTTTCTCTACCTGTCTGTCTGTCTCTCTCTCACTACCTGTCTCTTTCTCTCTACCTGTCTCTTTCTCTCTCTCTACCTGTCTCTCTCTCTGTATCTCTCTCTCTCTACCTGTCTGTCTCTCTTGCTACCTGTCTCTCTCTCTATCTCTCTCTACCTGTCTCTCTCACACTCTCTTGCTACCTGTCTCCCTCTCCCTCTCTACCTGTCTCTCCCTCTCTCTCCCTCTCTCTTTCTCGTGCACACGCTCTTTCTCTCTACCTGTTTCTCTCTCTCTCTCTCGCTCTCTACCTGTCTCTCGCTCTCTCTACCTCTCTCTCTCTCTACCTGTCTGTCTCTCAGCATGTCTCACCTTGGCGGGCGGTGTACTCGTTGTCCTCGATGAGTCTGGCGAGGCCGAAGTCTGCGATTTTACACACCAGATTGTCTCCCACTAGGATGTTCGCACTGCGCAGGTCTCTGTGGATGTAGTTCATCCTCTCAATGTAGGCCATTCCTGCTGCTACCTACACACACACACACACACACACACACACACACTTCAAATAATACTTTCAAATAATTGTAATTAAGCAGCAAAATCTATAACAAAGCACTGAAACACCCCAATAACTACAATTTAATTCAATCACAAGAATTACCTAATAATTTCAATAATACATTTAATTAGAATTAGAAACTTATATACAATAAAAGGTAAAAATAAACAAGTAAATAAATAAATCAGTCAATCTCAGGAGTAGTGCATGCTGGGATACCTGAGCTGCCATGTCCACGAGGTTGGGCAACTTCAGAGCACGACCTTCTCCGTCCTTCAGGAACTCCAGCAGACTTCCTGTAAACATTTTGCACACTTTAAACCTGAGCTTCAGCAAACTAAACCATGGTTACACTAGTCTGTGTGGTCACTGTGGATACGACCCCTGACCTTTGCTCATGAATTCGGTGACGATGTAGATGGGCTCCTCGGAGACGACGGCGTAGAGCTGCACCAGTTTATCGTGACGCAGATTTTTCATGATCTGAGCTTCCTCCAGAAACGACTCAGGGGACATGGTACCTGGCTTCAGAGTCTTCACAGCCACCTTGGTGTTACCGTTCCATGTTCCTGACACACACACACACACACACACACACACATTAGGCTACATTTTCTCCAAAGAAGCAAAACTACAAAGAACTGTTTATATTTCATCACCTATCAAACATTAATGTGACATTTTCATTCAGTGATCTTTATGTTTCAAGTGTCAATTCTTTAAGATAAAGACTAATTCATAATTATACCAGATAGAAACCTGAACATAATCGTTTTTAAATTCGCCAGATTTTTAATAAGATTTAAGAGGACAAATGCTAAACTTAACTTCACCACCAGGGGGCGCTGGAGTTTCATCATATAAACATTACAGAGGCTAAAAATTCCTGTTACAATAAATACAAGAGGAGACATGAGGAATTAAACCGTCTTAATGGGGAAATAAAATGCAATGCTTAAATTTACTGATGAAATAGAAACATTTCTTGGTCGTAAACTCACAATTTCAGACCCAGCTGTGGAGCGGAAGAGGAAAGTTTACAGGGACGGAGAACAGGACAGAATTAATGACAGAATCAGGATGGGGTATACAGGAGGGCATGCAAAAATTCCTGTCTCAAGTGTGTTTCCATTCAACTGTGCTGAATTCATTCATTAAAAAAAAAAAACAGAACAGAAAATCTGGGTTAAAGTGATAGTTTCAGTCGCAAGTAAACAGGAAGTGGTCTGTAATGCCCTCATTTATAGAAGGGTCATATGTTAAAAAAAAAAAAAACACTCATACTAACCTGAAAATGCACACAAAAACCGTGAAAAGGTGTAGACTGGTTTATTAAATATCTTGTTTTGTTCATTTTACATGAATTAATGTTCAGTTTGGGATGTCTATACCATAATAAAGGGAGGAGTCAATGCAAATCAGGTTATTTTGTACCTGTAATATGAATTACTGCAGCCGTGAAGCCACTTGAGACGCTAAGACACCGAGTGTGTGTGCAAATTAGTACGAGCAAAGAGCAGGTGTTGAATTTGTCAAGCTCGTATCTGACAGTTGAATACAACATTGTAAAAGTTTAGAGTAGAGTGGGGTAATACCCCCCCGGCCTGTTTTACCCAAAATAACCACCAGATGGCGCAAAGTTACATTTCTATTGTTGCTATGGACTGGCTTGACAACGGGGATATACAAATATCCACTGTGGATCGCATATCAGCAACGCAGCGGAGAGAAATCAAATTTCATGGTAAGTGATATAATTTTCAGATATCAGTAAAACTGTATTTAGATAGCTGCTATTTCGTCAGATATCACAGCTGTGTAAAGTCAGTACTTTAAAAAAAATACATTAGGTATAAAAAGTTGAATCACATTTTGAAAGTAAGACCCTTTTTTGTAAAAGTGTAGTCTGTGGGGTAAAACGCCCCCTTAATGGCGGGGTAAATGGCCCCCAGGGGGCATCGTTTCCTTTTATCATAATTACTGTATTTCATACATTTCTGAATAGCAGATACATAGTTTTTAATAACATCTCGCTTACCTGGTTGAGTAAAGCAAGTAATTTGAACTTAATATTACAAATAATTGAAATTAAAAAAAAAATTGAAATTAAAATGCGAAATATAATAAAATAATGCATCTATTCATTAATTCAGGGATATTTTCTTGTTTCTTTCACATTATAGGCTTAAGTAAACACTTTTGCTATCCAAACAGCTTTTTTTGAGTGAGGGGGCCTATTGCCCCACCTCAGGGGGCCTTTTACCCCACTGGGAGGGTAAAAGGCCCCTTTGGCACAATGTTTGTTTTTGTTAAAAAAAAATTTAAGTATTAACTTTAGGCAAACTTTAGGTGGCATTATTGTTCATGTCACTGTTGTCAAAAACTATGATTAAAACTAAACACACGGTTCATTTCAACTTGGAGAAAAACTGAATTTTCCTTAAGGGGGGCTTTCCCCCCACTCTACTCTATCTAAATGATTCAAAATAATGACATTAATAAGGAATAATATAAGCAAAGTTCATTAAACATTCACATCTCCCTGAAAATGGCGAGCCAGCCAGGAGTCTGTTTATGACTATGTGCATTTACCTGGAGTCTTGGGGGGGGCTAATAGTTAAACAACCACTTAGAAGCTTTTTGGATGGAAACACAGCTTGAGATGACCGAGAGGACAGCTATGTTCATATCATACTCACCACCGCACTCTGGAGCTCTCAACACCATCCAAACGATCCATCAGAAATGTCAACAATGCTTATACTATTATCATTAATAAACAATGTTGTGGAAATTCTTACAAATTTCACAATCCAATCTGTGTACAGAACAAGAACTGCTTTAATTCCATCAGCTCACAAACAGCTCTCCTGTAGCACTGGACGAAACTGTTAGAGATATTTCAAAATGTTCAGTACGTCTACTGTAAACACATTAATAAACGATGAGACTGCTGAAACTGTTCCAGTAGCATGCATACTGTATGTGGACAAACTACTGTAACATGACTACCGTAAATACATGAGCAAATGGACACCACTACCATAACTGCTAGAGCAGCCTAGTGGAGACGTACTGGAGTCGCACGCTTGCCATAAACATTCTAACAAATGGACAACCTGTTCTCAGTTCTAGTACCATAAACTCCCTAATAAATGAACAAACTACAGTAAATGCTGGAGTAGAATGTTTACCGTACATATCTTAGCAAACAGAGTAGCACACCTACTGTAAAGATAATAACATATGTACAATAACATACGAGTCTACCGTAAATGCAGTAATAAATGAGCAAACTCCTGTATTTGATGGAGTGGTAAACCTTCTGTAACAAATGCTCATATCACACTGAGCTGATGGAATACGAACGCACTTTGCTACCCGAATGGATAAGAGTGTTTTACCACATCACTGTTTATCAATGAACCTGCAATTTAAATTCTTTACAAATGTATTTAATCTTACCACACCAGACTTCAGCAAAACATCCTGCTCCAAGTTTGACTTCCAGCTGCAGAGACTTGCGATCGATTTCCCAGGTGTCGTGTGTAAGACCCACCGTTTCTGGTGTGTAGTTCACACACACATCAGTTAAATGATAGCACAGACCATCCGCATGCACTACGGGAGGGGGGAGAAGGGGGGAGATGATGTTAATGACCTTTAATGAGGGGGAACATGCAGGCAGAGAGACGGAAAACACGCCGAGCGAGAGAGCCACGCCCCACGCTCCCTCATCCTACACATGACCGCCGAAAATATACTAACAAACTATTCAGTGATATAATTATCTTTCACTAACAGACTCCACCCTCTCGGGGAGGCGTCTTTCCGTCTCTCTGTGTGACTGGCTGTCAGTAGGCACAGTGGGCGGGGTCATACCCATCCAGACCTCCCCAAACTGGCCGTTGCCCAGTCGCTTTATGAGCTGCAGTGATTCACGTGGGACCTCCCACACGTCTTTGGTTTTCATTGACAGGTCAGTGAGGCGGGGCATCCCCTTGTGACATGGGGCAACCAGTCGGAAACACAGACCTGCCGCACGCTCTGAAGCAGGAAGCGCATCATGAGCTCGCAAACAGACACACACACACACACACACACGCGCGCACGCACACAAACAATAATGTATAGAGTGTAAGAGTGTAGAGTGTAATAGAGTGTAGAGTATAGAGTGTAATAGAGTGTGATAGTGTAATAGAGTTTAATAGCGTTTAATACAGTATATTGTATAGAGTGTAATAGAGTGTAATGTATAGAGTGTAATAGAATGTAATGTACAGAGTGTAATAGAGTGTAATGGAGTGTAATGTATGTGTAATAGAGTGTAATGTATAGAGTCCAATAGAGTATAATGTACAGAGTGTAATACAGTATAATGTATAGAGTGTAATAGAGTGTAATGTATAGAGTGCAATAGAGTGTAATGTATAGAGTGTAATAGAGTTTAATGTATAGAGTGCAATAGAGTATAATGTATAATGTAATAGAGTGTAATGTATAGTGTATTAGAGTATAATGTATAGAGTGTAATAGAATGTAATGTATAGAGTGTAATAGAGTATAATGTATATAGTGTAATAGAGTATAATGTATAGAGTGCAATAGAGTGTAATGTATAATGTAATAGAGTGTAATGTATAGTGTATTAGAGTATAATGTATAGAGTGTAATAGAGTGTAATGCATAGCGTGTAATAGAGTGTAATGTATAGAGTGTAATAGAGTGTAATGTATAGAGTGTAATAGAGTATAATGTATAGAGTGTAATAGAGTTTAATGTATAGAGTGCAATAGAGTATAATGTAATAGTGTAATGTATAGTGCATTAGAGTATAATGTATAGAGTGTAATAGAATGTAATGTATAGAGTGTAATAGAATGTAATGTATAGAGTGTAATGTATAGAGTGTAATAGAGTGTAATGCATAGCGTGTAATAGAGTGTAATGTATAGAGTGTAATAGAGTGTAATGTATAGTGTAATAGAGTATAATGTATATAGTGTAATAGAGTGTAATGTATAGAGTGCAATAGAGTGTAATGTATAGAGTGTAATAGAGTATAATGTATATAGTGTAACAGAGTGTAATGTATAGAGTGCAATAGAGTGTAATGTATAGAGTGTAATGTATAGAGTGTAATAGAGTGTAATGTATAGAGTGTAATAGAGTGTCTTCTTCTTCTTCTTCTTTCGGCTGCTCCCGTTTAGGGGTCACCACAGCGGATCTTTCGTCCCCATTGCTCCCTGTCTTCCGCATCCTTCTCTACCACACCTGCCACTTTCATGTCCTCTCTCACCACATCCATGTATCTCCTCTTTGGCCTTCCTCGTTTTCGTGTGCCTGGCAGCTCCATCCTCAACATTCTCCTTCCCACATGCTCTGCATCTCTTCTCAGGATGTGCCCGTACCATCTCAGTCTCATCTCTCTTAGCTTCATTCCCAAGCTCTCCACATGTGCTGTCCCTCTGATGTGCTCGTTCCTTATCCTGTCCAACCTCCCATTGCAAACCTTAACATCCTCAACTCCGCCACCTCCAACTTTGCCTCCTGTCTCTTCGTTAAGGGTACGGTCTCCAATCCGTACATCACAGCTGCTCTCACTACTGTCTTATACATCATACCTTTCACTTCTGCTGGGACTTTCCGATCACAAATGACTCCTGAAATCCTTCTCCAACTGCTCCACCCTGCCTGCACTCTCTCTCTCACCTCACTATCGCAGCCCCCATTTTCCTGCACAGTTGACCCCAGGTACTTGAATTCACCAACTTTTTCTTTACGTCTACTCCTTGCATCTTCACTACACTCTCATCCCCATTCTCATTGATGCACATGTATTCTGTTTTGCTCCTGCTCACCTTCATTCCTCTTCATTCCAATGCATCCCTCCATCTCTCCAAACCCAACTCAACCTCCTTTCTACTTTCACCACATTTCACAATATTGTCCGCAAACATCATGTTCCATGGTGACTCTCGCCTCACTTCCTCCGTCAAGCTATCCATCACTATGGCAAACAAGAAAGGACTCAAAGCAGATCCTTGATGGAGTCCCACCTTCACCTTCAACCATTCAGTCGTTCCAGCTGCACACCTCACTGCTGTTTCACTGTTCTCATACATGTCTTGCACCACTCTAATATACTTGTCATTCACTCCACACTTTCTCATACAATACCATAACTCATCTCTCGGCACTCTATCGTATGCCTTCTCCAGGTCTACAAACACACAATGTAGCTTTCTCTGGCCTTCCCTGTACTTCTCCATTAACATTCTTAAAGCAAAAATTGCATCCAACGTGCTCTTCCTTGGCATAAACCCGTACTGCTGTTCACAGATTGCCACCTCTCTTCTCAGTCTCACCTCCAATACCCTTTCCCATAGCTTCATGGTGTGGCTCATCAATTTTATCCCTCTGTAATTACTGCAGCTCTGTACATCTCCCTTATTCTTCTATATTGGGACGAGCACACTCTCCATTCATTTGGCATTTTCTCATTCTCTAGGATCTTATTAAACAATCTCGTTAGGAACTCCACAGCTGTCTCACCCAAACATCTCCAAGCCTCAATCGGGATACCATCTGGTCCGACTGCTTTCCCAGTCTTCATTCTTTTCATGGCTGCCCTCACCTCATCCTTACTAACCAACTCTGCTTCCTGATTTGCTGTCTCCAATGAATCTGACCTTTTCTCTCTTGGATTCTCCTCATTTAATAAATCCTCAAAGTACTCTTTCCACCTTCTTAATACTCTCTTTGTTTGTCAGCACATTTCCATCTTTCATCACTCTTACCTGCTGTACATCCCTCGCTTCCCTGTTTCTCTGCCTAGCTAGTCTGTACAGGTCTTTCTCTCCTTCTTTGGTCTCCAGTCTTTCGTACAACTCCTGGTATGCTTCTGCTTTCGCCTTCACTACCGCTCTTTTTGCCTTCTGTCTCGTTTCTCTGTATAACCGCCTGCTTTCCTCGTCTCTCTGATCGTCCCAATTCTTCTTTGCTAGCCTCTTCTCTTTTATAATTTCCTGCACTTCTTTGTTCCACCACCATGTCTCCTTGTCTTCCTTCCTCCTTCCCGATGACCACCCTAGCACCTTCCTTGCTGCCTCTCTTACTAGTACAGCAGTAGTATTCCAATCTTCTGGCAGACTTCCATGACCACTCAATGCTCGTCTCATTTCTTCCCTAAACTCCTTCTGATGTTCAACCTCTTTTAGTTTCCACCATTTAATCTTCAGCTCCACTATTTCACGCTTCCTCTTTTTCACTTTCAAGCTCATCCTGCACACGACCACTCGATGTTGTCTAGCTACACTCTCCCCTGCCATCACTTTACAGTCTCCAATCTCCTTCAGGTTACCCCTTCTGCAGAGTATGTAGTCCACCTGTGTAGCTCTTCCTCCACTCTTAAATGTCACCCTGTGCTGCTCTTTCTTCTCGAAGTATGAATTGACTATTGCCAAATTCATCCTCTTTGAAAAATCAACCATCATTTGTCCTTCCACATTTCTCTCTCTTACACCATATCTGCCCATCACGTCCTCATCTCCTCTGTTTCCCTCGCCAACATCTCATCTCATCTCATCTCATTATCTCTAGCCGCTTTATCCTTCTACAGGGTCACAGGCAAGCTGGAGCCTATCCCAGCTGACTACGGGCGAAAGGCCTCGCCAACATGTCCGTTGAAATCTGCTCCTATCAGCACGCGCTCCTCCCTCGGTATACTTTCTACCACTTCATCCATCTTTTCCCAGAAAGACTCTTTCTCTTCATTCTCACATCCAACCTGTGGGGCGTACACACACACAACATTGATTACCACTCCTTGAATCTCCAACTTCATGCCTATCACTCTATCTGACACCCTCTTCACATCAATCACACTGTTGACCAACTCTCCCCTCAAAACAATACCAACACCATTTCTCTTTCCATCCACTCCATAATAAAACAACTTGCATCCATCTCCAGTGTTCTTGGCCTTGTTTCCTTTCCACCTCGTCTCCTGCACACACAAAATGTTCAACTTCCTTCTTTCCATCGTACCTGCTAACTCTCTCGCTCTGCCAGTCAGTGTTCCCACATTCAGTGTTCCTACCCTCAATTCTAAGCTCCTTCCCTTCCATCTTTCACACTCTCTCCTAACACGCCTCCCCCTCTCTTTCTCCTTCTCCGTTTTGACGCAACAGTAGCATACTTTCCACCGGCACCCTGTTGACCAACAGTACCGGAGGTGGTCGTTGTTAACCCGAGCCCCGACCGATCCGGTATGGTATTTCTCTTTTCAATCTGCATGTTAGATTTGGCACAAATCTAGTATGTGGATTGAAAAGAGAAATACCAGAGTGTAATAGAGTGTAATGTATAGACTGTAATAGAGTGTAATAGAGTGTAATGTATAGAGTGTAATAGAGTGTAATGTATAGAGTGTAATAGAGTGTAATGTATGGACTGTAATAGAGTGTAATAGAGTGTAATGTATAGAGTGTAATAGAGTGTAATGTATAGAGTGTAATAGAATGTAATGTATAGAGTGTAATGTATAGAGTGTAATAGAGTGTAATGTATAGAGTGTAATAGAGTGTAATGTATGGACTGTAATAGAGTGTAATGTATAGAGTGTAATAGAGTGTATAGAGTGTAATGTATGGAGTGTAATAGAGTGTAATAGAGTGTAATGTATGGACTGTAATAGAGTGTAATAGAGTGTAATGTATAGAGTGTAATAGAGTGTAATAGAGTGTAATGTATGGAGTGTAATAGAGTGTAATAGAGTGTAATGTATGGACTGTAATAGAGTGTAATAGAGTGTAATGTATGGACTGTAATAGAGTGTAATGTATAGAGTGTAATGTATAGAGTGTAATAGAATGTAATGTATAGAGTGTAATAGAATGTAATGTACAGAGTGTAAGAGTGTAATAGAGTGTAATGTATAGACTGTAATAGAGTGTAATGTATAGAGTGTAATGGAGTGTAATGTATAGAGTGTAATAGAGTGTAATGTACAGAGTGTAATAGAGTGTAATGTATAGAGTGTAGTAGAGTGTAATAGAGTGTAATGTATAGAGTGTAACAGAGTGTAATGTATAGAGTGTAATAGAATGTACTGTATAGAGTGTAATAGAATGTCATGCATATAGTGTAATGTACAGAGTGTAATAGAGTGTAATAGAATGTAATGTATAGAGTGTAATAGAGTGTAATGTATAGAGTGTAATAGAGTGTACTGTATAGAGTGTAATAGAGTGTAATGTATAGAGTGTAATAGAATGTAATGTATAGAGTGTAATAGAGTGTAGAGTGTAATAGTGTAATGTACAGAGTGTAATAGAGTGTAATAGGGTGTAATGTATAGAGTGTAATAGAGTGTAATGTACAGAGTGCAATAGAGTGTAATGTATAGAGTGCAATAGAGTGTAATGTATAGAGTGTAATAGAGTGTAATGTATAGAGTGTAATAGTGTTATGTATAGAGTGTAAAAGAATGTAATGTATAGAGTGTAATAGAGTGTAGTGTATAGAGTGTAATAGAGTGTAATGTATAGAGTGTAATAGTGTTATGTATAGAGTGTAAAAGAATGTAATGTATAGAGTGTAATAGAGTGTAGTGTATAGAGTGTAATGTATAGAGTTTTGCGTGTTGTACCTGAGTAATGCTGCACGAGTTGCTGTAGCGTTTGGAACTGTGAGCGTGTGGTGATGTAATAACCCCCACTGTCCAGCTTACGGATCTTATAGTGCTTCACATGGTCACCTTTAACCTCATCCCAGTCCCGGATAGACAGAGAGAACGCACCTACACACACACACACACACACACACACACACACACTGAGATTATAGTGTAATAGTCCTACAGTTCCTCTCAGTGCCGCTGCACTACTCTGTACTCAGTGAAGTGGTCATGTGACCTGACCTTTCGTAGTCTCGCTCTCTCGGATCAGGTACGAGCCGCGCTGGTTTCCTGAAGAAAAGAGCTGCCTCTCCGCATCCTTCCTTCCCAGTTTACCGAAATACCACCTGCACACACACACACACACACACACACACACACACACACACACACACACACACACACACACACACTTGTGTGATTGGCTGATTGAGGCCCTACTTCCACAATATCTAATCTATAAAATATGTTCAGTTTGAAGGTTTAATTATTTTTAGATGCAAAAACATGATATTATTATCTCAGTATCAGCGTGAGTTTATTAAATCACATCACTAATGATATTTCAAATAAGAAATGAAAAAACAACACCATGTACTACAATAACTGCAGATTATCAGATTAATGAGTACTAATAATGCAAGAATTATTATTGTTATTATTATTATTATTATTATTATTATTAATAATAATAATAATAATAATAATAATAATAATAAAGGTACTAATCACAATAACTCTGGAGTATCAGTACTGTATTAGCATACTCTTTAGTAATAACTAGTCATTTTTATAAATGGACTTTAAAAAAGTACTGTTGATTAAAATAGCATTGCTGTGAGTATATAAATAACTCTACGCACTAATATCATCACACTCATACTTCTAAAGACTGTAAGTATTAGAGGAGCATTACAGGAATAATAATACTGACACATTAGTATTATACAATATACATAGATCTCTCAAAACAGAACTAAACTATTATAATAACCACAGAATACGCTTGTCGGTGTATGTACTAAAAGTCTAATAACTAATATGTTAATTAACATATTAATTAGTATGCTAATAAGTATAATAACCCCAGTTTAAGGCTGTACTACCTTTCAGATTTTTCAAGTGTAGGTCATAAAAAGAATTTTCCCAACACAGAATTATTTCTGTTTAGTGACTGAAAGCTACTGAATTCGAATCACAGACTTTCAATTTTATTCGTTTTTTTTTTTTAACAGAACAATTAATGAATTTAAGGCCATGTGGCCCTACACTCCGCACTATTTTTTCCTGCTTCACCATGACCCAATTCAAGATACTACGTCATGCATCACATCCCGTGGCGGGCTTTCCCCGTTCACAGAAGGCAAATTTGAAACAGGAGAGAAAAATGGAGGGCGTGAGTGTGCGAATGAAACGTGAAAGAGCGACTACAGTAACGGAAAGAAAGCGAGAAGAAGAAAAGACGTTATGTTCTATACGAAGGAAAGGAAACGCAGGAAATATCAAACTAATAAATATGGGCGCTCAGTGAGCACCTCGGTGTGATCAGCTGTTCGTTTAGCGACAGAATGATGGAACTGTCAGTGCACGCTCAAAGGGAAACCTGTAGATGGCAGTAATGCGACACTGTGGATGCCAGCTGCCGTAAAACCCAAAAGAAGAAGAAGAAGAAGGTAAACCTGCAAGTGATTTCATGCACATTATTTGCTTTAATCCCCTCAAATTAAATAACTTCCCAGCCACAGAATGGCCTGATATTTTCTGAGATATTACAGAAATAAACAGATATCACAATCACCACATTTCAGACGGAACTGAATTTCACCGATTTTATGAAATTGAAAGGCCGTCTCGCTTTTAAATATAAGTACTAAGCATTATTACAACAGTTTTATAAATACTATTGTCAGTGTCAGATACAAAATAAACGCTATGACAAGTGTGAGCTCTGTTAATCTCTATTAGCAGTATTACTGTGCTAATAATATTGCCATAACTATAAAACTATATTCCGCTGTATTCAGTGTACTAATGATGAGAAATACAAAAATAACACCTAGTACTGTTATAACCACGATAAAATTAACACTATTGGTACGAATCTTTTAAGTGATAATAGAATTGTATCGGCCACTGTGCAGTCGAATACACTGACTGTATAATGTTTAGTTATGACACCATCATTAATATACTAAAAGTTCATGTTAATAGAAACAATAAGCAGTGATCAGTGTCTGCAACGACGAGTCACATCTCCACACTTGCATCACAGCTAGCCCTCCACCCTGTCGCTATGGTAACAGGATCAACACAGCTGGCTCAGCTGGCAGTATGACAATGATGTGCACATGCACACATGCACTTTTATATATATATATATATATATATATATATATATATATATATATATATATATATACACACTCACTCCTCGGCCTGGATGGAGTCAACTGGAGCGACGTAATTGCTGGGAATGTAACCGCTTTGTCCTGTAGTGAGAGAGTGCGCTTCCCACCAATCACCTTCACTGAGAGAGAGAGAGAGAGAGAGAGAGAGAGAGAGAGAGAGAGTCAACGAGAAGGTCCACGGATTTCACCCAAACATCAGCCGTTATTTCTCTCTGGATGGGTTAATGGTACCTGGAGGATTTACAGCATGTTCACAGGGAGCTGAGATCACAGCCCGCTCGCAGTACGAGTTAGCGTGCTAGCATGCAGTTCAGGACACGGCCCTCAAACCAATCACATGCTACACTTCTCAGAAATGTCAAAAATCTCTAATGTAAAGAGGGTGTGTGTACACCACTGCACTTCCTGTTTCAGTAATCAGTGCTGTTTCACACATGCACACACATGCTTGTGTACTTACGTGTTGTTAATGATCTGAAACTTTTCTCCTTTTCTAAAACTGAGATCATCTTCAGCCCGAGCCTCATAATCATACAGAGCCACGAACAGAGTGACACCTGAAAGACGGAGAAAGAGAGAGAGATTTATTTATATAAAGTTTTCTTGAGGAATCAAACCTGGTGCATATTCCTCCTATAATTTTGAGGACATTAAAGCTCAGAGGCAACGGTTTTAATTTTATGCACATTTGAAACTTTATATGCTAAAAAACCCTCTGTAATTTTCTTCTGGTCCCAAGAAGTATTGTTAATAAGTAATAATTAAAATAAGTTAGCACGGATCGTGGCGAATTTCTGTTCGGCTATTTTCGTGACCACTCGGCGCGTGACGTCATTTAAGACAAACAAACCGCTTGAGTTGAGTCCACTTCCGTTTACTTACACTGCCGTTCGGCTTGAGTGCAGACGTGCGTTCGGGAATTTCCAAAGAAAAACCCCCATGCCTTATTGCAGTGCAGTGAACTGTAACAACGGGACCGGTTCAGGAAGAAGCTTTTACCTTTTTCCGAGAGAGGAGAAGAGGCAGAGAGAGTGGATTGTGTACGTGAAGCCAGAGGGTTGGCATTTTTCGAAAGAGGAGACGAGGCGGAGAGTGGATTGTGCGCGTGAAACAAAATCAAGCAGTCAAAGAAGAAACACTCAAGCAAAAAGGAGAAGATTGGAGGGAAACATTTTTACTTTTGCTTGCAACTGACAAGTCAAGAATCCTGAGGGATCCTGTACAATCACTGTGGAAATGAGACAAAGGGAGATTTCCTCGCTTAGAGTCGGCTATAAATAGTATAATGCCGCGGATGGCAGGCTAATGTGGCCTACCGGCGCACTGTCCAGTAATCGTTCCCTATATCCACTAGGGAGGGCGGTTTAATTATTCTTCAATAGTATTACGATGAAAGTAGGAATTTATCATAACTACCAGGATAAATCGTTTGGGCGCGAGTCTTGTTGAGGGTCACCGCGATCAGAGTCAGCCGAGTCGCTGTCCGATTCCGAGGCCGCATGGTCAAACCAGTCAGACACATTCACCGATTGCTTCGCGATGACCATAAGTTCATACATGTATGGTTTCACCTCTCGATATTCAATTTGGAGAGTTCCTGCTTCAAAATCGCTCTCGCTTTCAGACATTTTACACAACCTCTCACGACCAAAGTCCGTACCCGTGTGCTCGGTTCGCAGGTAAACGCAGAGCTGCTCCCGGTCTGTTTGGCTTAAATGACGTCACGGCGACGCCCCCTGGCGGTGAAAGTGCGCATAAGTGAGATGTAAACAAACCTTCGGAAATTGGGCAAAACAGAATATTTTAACCGTTTTATTCAACTTTATGGTGCAAATTAGACACCAGGAAGATTGAATTCGCTTTTTGGGTCGTTCTTCTAGACAATAAAGTTGATATTCTACGTTTCACCTCCGACCCTTGCCTGTGACCTTTAAGGATGTCTGCATACACGTCAACCTATACGGAATGTCCGTATTTTATACGGATTTGATTCAATAAACGTAGTATACGGGCGTATAAATAAAAGTTATACGGATTCTTTAAAAAAACTTCAATATTTATTTAGAGCTATAATCAATTCCCACGATGATGAACGTACTGTACAGCACAGACAGCCAGTAAAGAGTCTTATGAAATCGCGCGTTATCTTGTGGTAGCGAGACTTCGTTCCACTTTTGATCATGCGCACACCGCATTGCAAGAATCCCGCCAACCGTGAAGTCATAGACATATAAACATAGACGCCGCCTTCTGCGTAGAATCATACGTCATCCTCACCGCCATATTGGATGTGGCAAAATGGAGATTCTTCAACCGTCTCTGGTATAGCGTCTAGACAGTAGCCGAGAATAAAGATGCCTCATTCATGTGCTGCGTTTAACTGTACCAACAGGTTTACCGTCCAAACGAGATCACATGGGATTACCTTTCACAGGTGAGACTGGAAAAATACTTTTTGGTCATTATAACGTAATTTTACAAACAGATTTTCCTGACTTTGTGGCTAATATGAAGTCTTGCCCATAATAGCCGCTCGGTGAAACCTGTCTCCAAACAACGAAGTATTTCCTTTGTAACTACGCTGATAACACTTTGTGTGTTTTTGTCAAACATTGGAACTTTGTATTCATTCTGAAGGTTTATTCT